>NW_020172742.1:452989-453218 GCF_003031525.2 Neophocaena asiaeorientalis asiaeorientalis
TTTCTTTCTCCCTCCCTCCCTCCCTCCCTCCCTTCCTCCCTCCCTTCCTTCCTTCCTTCCTTTCCTTCTTTTCTCCTTTTTATTCTGAGCCATGTGCATGACAGGCTCTTAGTGCTCCAGCCAGGTGTCAGGGCTGTGCCTCTGAGTTGGGACAAGTTCAGGACACTGGTCCACAAGAGACCTCCCAGCTCCATGTAATATCAAATGGCGAAAAACTCCCAGAGATCTC
>NW_020172742.1:453254-474595 GCF_003031525.2 Neophocaena asiaeorientalis asiaeorientalis
CCTGCCCACCAGAAAGACAAGATCCAGCCTCATCCACCAGAAGACAGGCACTAGTCCCCTCTACCAGGAAGCCTACACAACCCACTGAACCAACCTTAGCCACTGGGGACACAAACCAAAAACAATGGAAACTATGAATGTGCAGCCTGTGAAAAGAAGACCCCAAACACAGTAAGATGAAGCAAAATGAAAAGAAAGAAACACACACAGCAGATAAAGGAGCAAGGTAAAAACCCACCAGACCTAACAAATGAAGAGGAAAAAAAAAAAGAAAATGAACTGCAAAAAAAAAAATCAATGTCATTTAATGAAAGGGTAGGAGAACAGTTCAAGGTAAACAGACTCACGACGGCACTAAAGCAGCAGTGTTCAAGCTCTCACAAGCATCAGAATCCCTACCGCAGGTGCTCGTTCACATCTCCATAGTTTCTGATTCAGGACACTAGAAGTGGGATGTGAGAATGTGCATATCTAACAAGTTCCCAGGTGATGCTGATGCTGGTGGTCTCAGGACCTACACTTAGAGAACACTGGACTAAAAGGAGTAACGACCAGATACAATGTATGAAATTTGATCCGATGCTGATTCTAAAACAAACTCTCAAAGATTTTACACGGATTGTTGGGGAAAATTGAAGGTAGACCGGAAATTAAATATTGTTATGGGATTTTTCATTTTCATGGGTTTTATAACAGTGTTGGGCTCTGGATAAGTTGGCCCTTATTCTGAATACTGAAAGAGGTAATAAGTACTTCCTAAATTTTTGTTGGCAGGTCTAAGTTTTAACTTTTCTCTGGGACTCAACTGGTACCACACTACATTGTGATATACTTTAGCCCTTCTGTTATTTAACTTAGAGATGTTTGCTTTATACTCCCTCCAAAGATACTCAGTTTTTCAAATTTGAGATATGGCTCTCAAGTTCACTTTTTAATCGTAAATGACTAACAGAGACATAATACTTCCTGACTTGAATATACCTTATCACCTACCAGAGGCCCTTGAGAAGAGAAACTCAATTATTTAACAACTATAGCAATTTAACAATTGTAAAGATACAATTCTTTGACTCTTAAAACTGCAATTAATGCAGAAAACAAATCTATTCATATTTCAGTAGAAAGGTTTAAATGACATGATTTTTTTTTTCCTCTGAAACCTGAAACCTCACGTGAGTTTATTTCCCAATATTGCGTCATTAATGGGACCATAACGCTGTCTGGGCTTCCATAAATCCCCAAAGACATCAGTAACGAAAGCTGTCGAATCCTGGAAACAACAGACCCCAAATGAATCCTCCCAAAATGTGCCCATGAAAAGTCATGCTTTATTTTATTACTTGAGGACCCGAAAACCCATCTAATATTGATGTCAGCTCTGCTATTTTGTGGACCCCTGTCAAGTCCTATCAATTCCACTTTCATTTTTGATTTCCTCTGTCCCCGTCTAAGCATTTATTAGCTTTCATCATATTTTCTTCCACAGAACTGGGCTACCTGTCTCCAATCCCCACCCGATCCTTCAAATCCATCTATACACTACTTACTGCCAGAATGATACTTGTAAACCAGGGACAGGCAAACTGTGGCCTGTAGGCTTAACCCAAACTTGTTTTTTTTTTAATAAAGTTTTATTGGAACACAACTCATCCATTCATTTCCGTATTGTCAATGGCTGCTTGCATGCTCTAATGGCAGACTTAAGTAGCAACAGAGACCATATGACCTACGAGCTTGAAAGTAATTACTATTTCGGCCTTTAAAGAAATATTGGCAGACTCCTGCTTTAAACTCTTCTTATACAAAGTATGCTCCAGGGACCAGCAGCTGATATCAGCATCTTCTGCGAATCTGCTAGAATTGCAGATTATCAGCCTCACCCCAGGAGTGCTGAATTGGACGACGCATTTTTATAAAAATCTTTAGTAGATTCACACGGACAATAGTGTAGCACAAACAATGTCCTAAAGTAGACACGTGGTTATAGCACTCCTCTGTTCAAATTTCCTGCTGAAATTTCCCTTAACTGATATCGGCAAGAAGTGTGATATGCATGTGTGTGCAAACCAGCTGTATTTTACACCCTACAGGCAGACCCCAACACGTGAAGGACCTCACCAGAAAATCACACCCCAGGGGCTGCCATGAAAAGTGCTTCAAATATCTTTATGTAAACTGGCAAGAAAGGGTTTGCTAAGTAGCACGGGGCTGACAGTATGGACTTTTCTTAGTGAAATGAGCAGTGCCTGAACACATGGGGGGCCAGAAAAATTGAACCAGGACTTCCGACCTCACTGAACAATATTTAAGGCCTTGGCAAACCCAGTAGCTTTACACTTGGGAGCAGTATCCTAGGTTAGGATGACCTCTTTGGTCCTTGTATGATCAGGCCACCCAAGATGGCTGTTCTCTTGCTCTCTGTACATCCCTGGACGAGTGCCTGCTTCACCTACACCCTACTCATATGACTGACCTTCCTACATACTTGCCCCTGCCCCAGAGAATGACTGTTCTAATCTTTAGACCAGAACATCTCCACCATGATAGTTTATCAAAAGGGTGGCGAGGGGCGTGCCCCTCTGCTAGTTTCCCTAGTAACTGAGGAGCCAACCTGACATCAATTCCCCCCATAACTGGTAACCTCCCCCACCCCCGGGAGCAAAGACCGCTACCCTGTCCTGCCCACCATCTGCCGTACCTGGTGGGGTGCTGCCCCAGGACCTTGCCTGAGACATGTAAGATCCCTCATCCATTAAACCATGGACATCTCTGTTGCTGACTCTGGGCTCTTTCTTCGGCCTTGAAGCTGGGCAAGCATAGGGCTTACAGGCTTGCAGGGTGCACACAACAGTCCTGCAACCGTCCTGTTTCACAGAGAACTCCTGTCACCTAATCCCAGCACAAGGCCAGCCGATCCAGCCATGAGAATATCAGTGTATCTGCTTCGGAGTGCTTGGCCTAGTGGGTACTTCACTGAGTCTTCAGGAACTGGCTATTCCTTCTTATGTCTCTTTGCTGACATGATATAAGGGGCAGACTCTCTCTGGGTCTCCCTGTTGCTAAACCTTGCTCTCTTACAGCAACACTGTAGGGGATGAGACTAGCTACCCTGTGCTTAATTATTGGGGGCAATTAGACATTTACCAAGAGAAAATGACAACCAAGTAGTCCAAGTGGCTTAGGTAAGCTTGCTACAGGCTCCCGTGGGCTACTGTCCAGATGCCATAGCTGTAGCATGTCCCCATCCTGTTGTTAAATGATAAATTTCATAAAAGGTAGAATCAGGACTCTACCTTTTAATCAGATATAAAATGAAGACTTGTTAAGGATTTTATTTAATCCATGATTAATGAGGGTATTGGTAAGACATTACCACCAGTTTGAAGGAGAAGTCAAAGGAGTATACATTTACATGGAGTAAAGAAATATGGAAATGAATTTTCAAAGAGATGCAAGGGGTGGGAAAAGCAGTCAATTGATCTCCCAATGGACAGAATTTATTTGCATGTATATAGACAAGAATTATTTTGCATTACTATTAGTTACAACTGCATGACTTGCAAAATAGCTCAAAGGCAATAAGAGGTTAGAATCATTTAACCCAGAAAGTTATAGGCATAGTTTTCCATTGGAGCTACCTCGCACTCTCTTCTGCTTATCCCACATTTCATGTCCTGTGACTTGTGCATCTCCCTAGAGTGACATCAGGACCAAGCCATGGGTCCCCACTGCCCACAGGCTCCGCAGACCCCTATTCTCTCTCTTCTCTGGGGGCATCTCTCCTCTGACCTGGGCATCATCTCCCTCGGTCACGCATCATCATTTTAAGAACTTGGCCTTAAGGGATAAAAAAAAGGCCCAAAGGGAAAAAATTGGCAGGTAACCTATGCTATTGTTTCAGTAACACAACTTCTCCTGAAGCGGAAAGAACTGAACTAAAGGTCTGCAAAGAATGGGGTCTGCAGGGAGAGAAAACACAAAATAGCACGCCCAATAAATGATGTGGCCACACTGTGAGGTGTCTGTGGAAGAAAAGCAACTGGGAGCAGGTTCTTAACAGAATCCACCTCACATCTTTACCCCTTGGTGCCCTTAGTCCCTATTAACCAATATGATCAAAAGCCAAGAGGGGGCTTCCCTGGTGGCGCAGTGGTTGAGAGTACGCCTGCCGATGCAGGGGGACACGGGTTCATGCCCCGGTCCGGGAGGATCCCGTGTGCCGCGGAGCGGCTGGGCCCGTGAGCCATGGCGGCTGAGCCTGCGCGTCCGGAGCCTGTGCTCCGCAACGGGAGAGGCCACAGCAGTGAGAGGCGGCGTACCGCAAAAAAAAAAAAAAAGCCAAGAGGGATTTTAAGGATACTTAGTTCAATGGCTCAACATAATATATTCATGCTGACCTGACAACCCAAGGATAACTGAGCCTCTGCCATTTTCATAAACGCAAGTCTCACCTTGACCCTTAGCTCTAGTAATGAGTCCCTGATTTTTGTTTCCTACATCATGCCCTACAAATTCCTTTAGTCATCAAATGTCATTACTGAGTAGGGGTGCGAGGGTGCTTGCCTTACTCTTGCTAGGATTCCTCTCTAAATAAAGTGCCTTCTCCTGATGGGGTTCTGCATCCGTGGTAACCTTGTGTGATTCCACTCTCCCAGCGAAGCTGAACTATCCACCCCCCCCACCCCACGTTGGTCTCCAAAGGTCCCTAACCTGCTGCTCCCTTTTTGGCAGAACTCCACTCTGTACACCAGGTGTCCCCAACCCCCAGGCCTCGGACTGTTATGGTCCTCGGCCTTTTAGGAAGTGGGCCGCACAGCAGGGGGTGAGGGCTGGTCCAGGGAGTGAAGCTTCATCTGCCACTCACCATCGCTCCCCATTGCTCCCCTTACCGCCTGAACCATCACCCCCACCCGCCACCGTGTCCGTGGAAAAACTGTCTTCCACGAAACCAGTCACTGATGCCAGAAAGGTTGGGGAGCGCTGCTTGCACCATGCTAGGCTTCCCTCAGCCAGCTCCGCGGTGCACCTGCCGTCCAAGGCCAATCACGACGTGGTGTTCTCCATCGAGGCCTCTGTGGGACCACCTGCCATTCCGCCCCTCCCGCTTCTACCTCTGTGACAGGGGCATAGCTCCTCAGGCCAGCTCCCTCTCAGTCAGCTCGTGCACTCTGCAGTGCTGCTGAGAACTGACGTAACCCAGCGTGAACGTAATTCCGAGGTCCTTTCTTGGTGGCCGATGCCACCAATGGGTGGTCTGGAGTAGGGGTTAGCTACCCACCTACAACCCCATCACTAGGTTGCAGCAAAAATGAGTCTTGGGTCAAATTTTGTCATATCCACACGTTTAAAACAAACATCTATCGGCAAATAGGCCAAACCAGTTTGTACAGCTGTTCTGTAAATTCCTACAGCCCTAGCTCACTGGCCTTATAGAGGTTCTGACCACCAGATTTCCAGAAAGGTCTACTACAAACAGATACAACAATATCCCGGAGATATTATGAGTCAGCCTAAAGTCAGCGTCAGCACCCAGACATCACCTGAGACTGGACTCAGGACCATCTTCACACCTTCCCTAAGAATTCATCTTGGATGTCCCACTAGGTTATTTATTTATTTATTTATTTTTTGCAGTATGGGGGCCTCTCACTGTTTTGGCCGATCCCGCTGCGAAGCACAGGCTCCGGACGTGCAGGCTCAGCGGCCATGGCCCACGGGGCCAGCCTCTCCGCGGCATGTGGGATCTTCCCGGACTGGGGCACGAACCCGTGTCCCCTGCATCGGCAGGCGGACTCTCAACCACTGCGCCACCAGGGAAGCCCACTAGGTTACTGTTAGTAGGAATTTTAAAGAATATTTATTTATTATTTATTTTATTTATCTTGGCTGCGCTGGGTCTTAGTTGTGGCACGTGGGATCGTCGTTGCAGCATGTGGACTTCTTAGTTGCGGCATGCATGCAGGATCTAGTTCCCCAACCAGGGGTCGAACCCAGGCCCCTTGCAATGGGAGTGTGGAGTCTTACCCACTGGACCACCAGGGAAGTCCCTTTAATGAGAATTTTAAAACACATACAAATGAGGAGAGAAAAGTTTAATCACTCCTTATATGCCCGTTGCCAACAACTACTAGTATTTTGCCAATTTCATTTTCTCTGTCCTCCCAGGTATTTTTTGTTTTGTTTTTGCTTTTTTATTATTGGCATCTGTTTTTGTTTTAGGTAGAAGATGCGGCTAGAGTTTTTCAAAGCAAATCTTAGATATAAGATTTAATATTCTTTCATCTGTAGAATACTTAAATACATATCTCTAATAGATAAGGACTTAAAGCAAATCTAGCCACAATCCCATTACTATGCCTAGCAATTAGTACTATTTCTTTAATATCATCTAATGCTCAGTTGAGATTAGGATTACCTCAAATGCCTCAAAGATATATATTTTCAGTTGGTCTGTTTGAATGAGGATCCCAACCAATCTCACCCATATTCTTATGCCCTGCCTTTGCAAGGGTGGAACTATTTGATATTTATAACTGTGTGCATATTATACACACACACATATAATACATAGATTATAGATATTTAATATATATATAACTATATAAATACACACACATATACATATTATGTGGCTTGGCTGAGATGTCATAATATGATATATATCATATCATACATTATAAATATTCTACATATCATATACTACATACATTATAAATATCCTACATATCACACTTTCAAATGAGAGCTCATTTCTATCAACCATTATGCTGGTTAGTAAGCAATGAGTCTCTCCAATCAGCTCATTTATTAGGCTAGTGGGCAAAATGTTTCGGTTACTCAGAAATAAAGATAGTTGAAGGCCCTGCAGGAGGCACCTTCAGAGTAGAGCTTTTCTAATCAAGAGGCTAGCTGAGCACTAGTGCAAATCCCTAATCAAAATTCTAGCTGCCCCTACTAACCTACACACAGCGCATATCAGGGTGTCTCTGAAGTATTTCAAAGGGAATCACAGACCCCATAAGAAGTGCCATGGGAGACGTGGCTTCTTTTGCCATCAGTTCACCTGCCTGTCTAGATATGAGTCAGGAGCCAACACATGGAAAGTCACCAGTGGCCAAGCCAGCACCAGCGTTCCTTCGATAGGAGAGCTGAGAAGGAAGAGGCGTTCTCCCAGCCAGCTGGACACTGAAGCGGTGTCTCATGTCGATTTCCACACCAGGTAAGGCAAGAAGTCTCATCCCCATCACGTGGACAGAGAAACTCCGACTCAGAGAGGTTAAGAAACTTGCCCAATATCTACAGCCACCAGTAAATCTACTGCTGCCTACTCCAAAGTCCTTGGACACCTGTGGTTCTGTATGGAAATGAGAAGGGAAGGAGGAAGGTCGTTTCTGAAAAAAAGAGGACAAGAAAGGCGACACTACTTCACAGCAAACAATCCACAGGGGACCCCGGTTCCAGTGCCTGCTCTTCATTTCATCCCAAACTACTGGCCACACGAACAAAGAAAAATAACGACTCTCCCATATGAAAATAACGATAAGCAGAGTAAACATGTATCAGAAATACCGCAGCCACAGAGGCAAAGTGGGCTGTTTGGAATTGTCTGACCTAGCAAAAGACCACCTGAAAAAAACCAAAACACAAAAAAGAGGTCCTTCCAAGAAAACTCTGAAACCATGAATTTTCTAAAACATCACTCACCAATTATATCCCTCAAGTGTAAAGAACATGACATGAGAGAACCTGCAGGTCCAAATAGAGGGAGCTGACGTTTACTGGGGTGCAGCTCAGCATCGCACACATTATGGGTTTTACATGCACAGCCCTACTGAGCCCTCTCAACAACCTGCCAGGGAGACGCTGTTTTCACATAGGAATTATTCTCCCATTTTACAGATGAGGAAACTGATGTCAGGAGGGTAGGTAGCTCACCTGAAATCACTTAGCTAACAGGTTCTAGACAAGGCTGTAGGTTTTTGAACATGGAAGCACCAGCTCCTTTCTGTGTCCTGAACTTCGTAATAGGTTTGACCTAGACTCACAGGCAAAGGGAAGTTGTTGCCCAAACTGCAAACCACAAACGCAGCCCACCCTGCACTTGATTCCAAATCCACTCTCCTTATCCACTGATGCCCTTCACTTCCACAGAAATCACTGACAGTTTGGAACTGACATTAGGCCACTGATTCAATATCATGCCTGGTTTAATCCTATTTAAACTGAAAACTCCTGTTTTTTTTTGTTTTCCCCTCACTGCTTCTGCTGACAGAGGCAGCATCTGAGCTATTCCAACCAATAATTTGGGAATCAAAAAATTCTGTAAAAACCATTTCCCAACAAAGCAGTGTTTTATTGAGGACACCAAAATAACCATTAAAAAATTAATTTATGGGAGCTTGCTTGCAGTATTAGTAACTGGTGTTTTTTTCTCCTCCCCCAAAGTGTCATGAGCATCAAGTGTCAATAATTAATTACAAGAGAAAAAGCCTCATATACCGTGTTGCAGTCATTTTATAGAGCTGATTTCCCTCCATTATCAGGGCACTGGCATTAGAAGTAGTAAAGATTTGTGGACTTCACCTCCATTATGGTAATTAAGTCTGTTCAACAATGCTGCATCTCTGTGAGGCATTAGAAGGCCAGTCGCTAAGAAGGCCAAGTTCTGAGAGAGCATGTCTACCTGAAGAGTTCAAAGCATGATCATTGCACTGCCAGATTTTTATTAGGCCCTCACTTAGTGCCAGGCTCTACGCCAGACACCGGGAACTCATTTATCCCAATATTTAAACAGTGCTCACTATCTTCCAGGCACTGTGACAGACATTAGGGACAGAGAGGTTCCTGTGTCATAAAGAACTTGACTAGCCTTTGTCCCCAGTTTCTAGGAGGGAGCCTCTAAACGCTTGGAATTTCCCAAAGATAGGAGTGTCTTTGTTATTCATGGGGGGCCTCTTAGACTACAGCTGACTTTAGGTTAACAAGGTGGCTTGAGGTGGGCCCCCGGACAGTTTAAGCTAACAAGGTGACTTGGCGATCGAGACCCTCTCAGACCTCACCCTATGTCTTTTGGTGTAGCTCCTCCCAATTTTTGCCGTTTTACTGTAATAAAACTGTAATAGGAAGTAGAGCACTTTCCTGAGTTCTGTGAATCATTCAGGGAGTTACCAAACCTGAGGATGTAGAGGGAGCTCCCCAATTTTGTAGCCGGCGGGTCAGAAGTGAGGGTGGGGTGGCAAGCCCCAAACTTGCAGCTGGACGCACCAAAGAAACTTGAAGTCACTACATTACAGATGGAACGAGGGTACTAACAACTCTCAAGGAGCCCTTTCCTCCTAATCAATCTACTCAAGCTCCTCCGAACTCTGACCCGACGATTCTCAAACTTCAACGCGCAAATGAATTAACTGGGAATCTCGTTAATGAAGGCTCTGATTCTGTAGGTCTGGGACAAGACCTGAGATTCTGCATCTCTGATAAGCTCCCAGGGGATGCTGCTATCACTGCTCTGGGAATCTCATTTGAGTAGTGAAACTCTAGCCCAGCACTACCCAACAGAAAGAAAATGGGAATCACAGACGCAAGTCAAATATGTAATTTTCTATTTTCTGGTAGCCACATTAAGAAAAACAACAACAAACAAAAAACTAAAAGGAATCTTTTGAAACAGAAACAATTTTATTTAACCTACTATATCCAAAGTGTTACCACTTTAAAATCAACATAAAAATCATACAGAGGCATTTTCAATCTTGTCTTTGTACTAAGTCTACAAAATCCGGTGTGTCTTTTATACTTACTGTCCATCTCAATTTGAAGCAACCGTATTTCAAGCGCTCAGTACCCGTAACGGGCAGCGATTATCACACTGGTCAGTGCAGCTGTATCAGAGTACAACTCCAGCTAGCGAGGAGTCTTAGAACTAAGACATTACAGGGGCTTCCCTGGTGGTGTAGTGGTTGAGAGTCCACCTGCCGATGCAGGGCACATGGGTTCGTGCCCCGGTCTGGGAGGATCCCACATGCCGCGGAGCGGCTGCGCCCGTGAGGCATGGCCGCTGAGCCTGCGCGTCCGGAGCCTGTGCTCCGCAACGGGAGAGGCCACAACAGTGAGAGACCCACGTACCGGAGAAACAAAACAAAACAAAACAAAAAGACATTACACTTATAAACTCCAAGCCTTTAGCTGCTGCTATCGAAGCAATGAGACTTTAGTGTTTTACTTCCTATAAGCAACCTTTAGGACTAGGTCACAACTGTGCTGTTTTTCTAGTATCCTTTGTAAACGGATTTCTACCTTATTTATTCATACATATGATTATTATCCATATACAGCTATGAATTATATATGTAATATATACTAATATATATGATAAATATATGACATATATAGAATATATATGTATATATATTCTATATATATCAGATAGACAGTTATAGATATAGATACAGATGAAGGTGGACATGTAGATATAGATATATAGATACAGATATATATGTAATATATACGAATATATATGATACATATATGACATATATAGAATATGTATGTATATATAGTCTATATATATCAGATAGACAGTTATAGCTATAGATACAGATGAAGGTGTGCATGTAGATATAGACACATAGATACAGATATCTGAGAACAGCAGCTGTTATGCAAAGGATTGTTACGGTAGTTCCTTATCAGTACAGAGTAGGAATTTTCACAGGTGTTTCTTCTAAGCCCGGCAGCTGGACACAGGAAATGGATTTTTAAAAATCTAACTTAATTCTCCTGATTGCTAGCCTACATTAGCAAACGTCATCAGGGGATCACTCAAATCACCTCGCTTCCCAGGAGTGCTATTATAGCATCTTTCATCCAAGTCTCCCAGGCATATCAGGAGCACAGCTAAAGCTCTGAAATGCCCTGCAACTCAAAAAGCCCCAATTTACAAACACACTGGTAAGGCAGCCATTGGCTGAGTGATTTGCTTCTAATCTCAAGCTGCACTCCAGCGGACTGGAAATCAGAAGCCAGGGCTTTGGGCACCATCTACCATCACTCTGACCTCCTATGGACACTGCATTTTCTCCCTCAAATTGATTTTTTTTTCCTACGTTACCTAGAGCAATGGTCTGGTGAAGAATGGTGTTGGCAGGAAAGAAGAAAATGAGCTGTTATGATCATTAAAATAATGATTTTTCAGATAAAGTCATAGCTGTAAGTAGATATCTTTGTACACTGGGAATTATCGATTACTGCAACAAAAGAAAACAAGGTTACAATCCAAGGTAATTAGGCCTGGACCAAAATAGTAATAATGTGTTTTACAGACAGAAAGTAAAGCAGGGTTTTTTTTTTTTTTACTGAATTGCTAGGGGCAATTTTAACAGAGTGGAAGAAAATCTCCAATAGCATTATAGACAGGTGTCATTACCCAGGAAACTAGTATTCTTAATTGCCTGGTGTTTCACTGACCGTGCTGTTCAGAGAGGCCTTTAGTCAGTTTGGGGCCTAAAGATATGTTTATTATTAACTATGAATTATTTTGAGCTCTTACCCTGCCAGCCAGTATAAGAAGAACTTCCATATATGTTATCATTGAACCCTCATAATAGTTATTAGTCCTATTTTAGAGACGAGGGAAGTTAACGAACTTGTCTAAGAACACAGATAGGAAGCATGACGAACAGAACTTGAACTCAGGCCAATCTGACTCCAGATCGGACCACGCTGTCACCCACGAGCTTATACTATCCTTTTTAGTTCTAAAAAGCCCTAATGGTTCAAAATACGCTTTCCATATAATAAAGCATAACCTGACTCTTATAACTTCCACTTCCTGGTACTAGTTCGGAATTTCGGGGCCAAACACAAGCAATTTACTCCTTGCCTAATTTATGTCTGGGTACAATTGTGCTGTCTCTGAGACACTTCTTCCCTGAATTACAGATCCTAGTGCCTTTCCAGTGCCCTTCAAATCTTATGGGTCCCAATCCCTTTGCCATGTCAAGAACTCATCTTCTATAGAGTTCCCATTCCATCTGAATCAGTCCTTTTACATAACCTGGTGGGTTGGAGGAAGAGGTTGAAATGACGGTTGGATTACTTGTAGATATCATGTAATCATAGACACCATTCAGTAGCAAGGCGTTATGGTTGCTCGTTTGGGAAACTATAGCCTTTGGGTTCTTCAATCTCCTTCCCCACTCCAGAACAAAAATTAGACGGTATATGCTCTGGTGGAATAAACCCATGAATGGTAACAAGAAGGAAGAGGGGAAAAAAAAAAAAAAAGAATATCAACTCACAGGACAGCTGAAGAGCTAAGTGCGGTAGATTGCAAAAACGGTCATTGATCTATCTCCCTTCCGGTATCCTTATTCTTTGGAATGTGTATTTGCAGTTCTTCCAGTCAAAAGATGGAGTCTACTTACTTTCTCCTTGAATATGGGCTGATATTGTGATTGGTTTTAGCCCAAACAATGGGGCAGAAATGACACTGTGCCCATTCTGAGGTTGAGCCTAAAGAAGCTTGCAAGCTTTTACGCAGTCTCTTAGAAAGCTGACCAGCTGCCATGTGAATACTGCCAGCTAATCTGCTAGAACATGAGAGACTACACTGAACCGAGGTGAGCTGTCAGGGATTAGCTTATTTGAGATGAGCCATCCCCTAGGCAACCCAACAGATGACCAAAAGCACATCAGTGAGAGCAACTAGACCAAAATAAACACTCAGCTAAAGCTAGCCCATGGTGCCGATCTGCAGAGCCACGGACTAAACAGCTGTTGTTTTAAAGCCATTACGTTTTAGGGAGGCTTGTTTCACAATAAAAGCTAACCGACAACACCTTGTCTGCAGCTAAAGTATAATATCCTCAGGGAACTATATGCAGTATCTATCTATCTACAATAAAACACAAAGTAGCGCAATTGAAAAAACAACATCACAAACATTCTTTTTCTTTTTAACAATGTATGACTGGTATTGCTACTTTTGTTTGCAAATATCTAAGAAAATGGTTACCACAGGCTACACAGGTCACTGAGGTAGAATCTCTTTTTCCTTAAAGACCACACAAGTGGCCATGGACCAAAGCATTACCTCAATCAATCATGCCAGTTAGTATACATTCTTATATTTAAGAGGGGTCATCCAAGCAATGACTTCCATAGTATTTATTGACACAAGGGCATCCAGTTCTGCCTTATTCTAACTCTGCCCTCCTGTCTTGGTCAGTTGTCTAAAGTCAAGAAGTTCCTAACAAAAAAGAAGCATCCAAGACACTACAATAAACGGTAACCTTTCCCTTTGTCCTCGTTAACAGAGGTTGTTTTGGTATTTATCAACCTGGGAAATTCTCTGGTGGGTCTTCAAGACTGGTGTTCCTACCCTTCTGAAGGCTATTCTGAATCTCTTTTGTATGTAATATTTGCTCCATTCGTTCCCAAACTGAAAAATCGAAACGAGGGAATGACAACAGACCCAGTTATTCTAAATTAATCA
Source organism: Neophocaena asiaeorientalis asiaeorientalis (assembly GCF_003031525.2). Lineage (NCBI taxonomy): Eukaryota > Metazoa > Chordata > Mammalia > Artiodactyla > Phocoenidae > Neophocaena > Neophocaena asiaeorientalis. The sequence continues at coordinate 466,750 of NW_020172742.1, forward strand.
CTGGTGAAGACAGAACACATTCCATCACATTATAGATTCAGAGGAACTCAATTCCCAGCTGTATCTTCTGAGATTCAATGTGCTTCATGCACCTGTCAATCTTCTACAGTCTTGATATGACACAGTGACAGTGTTTGGTAAGAATGTTAAGGGGTATTAATCAGAAATCAAGCCAATTTAGTATGCAATCTGCTAAGCTGTGACGATTTGGTAATAACTGTTGGCAAATTTTAATTTGTACATTATTAACAGTATGTTTGTTTCAGGCACTGCAGTTACATCAGTTAGAGCAGGAACTCTCTAATTGGACTACCTGAGTGGGAATACTGACCTCCCCACTTATTAGCTGTTTGCCCTTGGACAAGTTCATTGGCACCTCTACTCCTGAGTTTACGTACCTTAAAAGTGAGGATAATAATACGTCTCCAATGGTTAATATGAGAATTAAATGAGTTACCAAATTTCTCTGAATTTAATATGCTCGAGGCACTGCTATTTTAATACCAGTAGGAAAAAAAAATGACAGTGAACTGCATACTAATTTTGGAGAGGGTAAATGTGGGGAAGGAAAGAACCCCTTAGAACTGGAAAGATTTAACAATACTCTGAAAGTACATAATAATAAGTGCTATATAAGTGTCAGCTAAAACAAACAAATATACGCAGTGTTTCCTAGTCTGATCAATGTTCATACCTTATTTAAAATGGAAAAAAAAATTATGGAATTCCCCCAACCCTATGTTGGAAAATTATCTTATATAAACCACCATAAATATGCATAAAGAGAAGACTATGGAAAGTTCTTATGTTTCTAGAACTTATTCAACGCTGAAATCAAATTTATTCATAAAAATGGAATAAAACTATAAAACCACTGAAACAACATTATTTTCTTGTTTTTCTGGAAACATGAGCCCACGAAGTGAATGCGGTACTTACTGCTGAGATGGCAGGCTCAAGAGAGTGTAGCATCCTTTACAATAGGGCCTGCAGACAGTTTGGATTTGCCTACCACTTTTCTCTATTCAAACACTCCTGGGATATCACTTTTCATGACTTAATATGATATCATTTGTCCTTCACTGGGGACAAAGACACGATGTTCTGATTTTGGAAATCTCATCACAAAATTTTAAAATTTAACTTAGCATATCTTCTCACACATCATTTGAATACGACATATACATAGACTCTGATAAACCTTCAGAGTCCTCACGAGGGACGTGGTCATCCAGGTGACCTAGAATATGCTCATTTTTTTAAACAGCGTGATAACAACTAAAACCAGAAACTGAAATCTCTCTCTCTTTCTCTCTCGTCTGTTAATCTACGTTTCTTCTAGACCTCAAGCACATTTCAGCAGAGGATAGTCCAACACAGAATGAAAATCAATTTTAAAAACGTGATCACAGTAGGAAGAGAATGGGCTTTAGTATCAAACCTTGGAAAGGTCACTTCCTACCAGCTCTTCCTTTCTACGGTGTAAAGGTAACAAAGACGAGTATTAGCAGCTCTTGGGTGTCAGGGTTCAACATCCCTCAAGAAGTTAGAAATAAAATAAGATTGGCCTATAAGCATTAAACTGAAAAATGAATGCAAAGTGGGTCAAAGTAGGTAAATGAAAGGTGATATTATGCGCATATTTTATTAACCGGAATTCTTAGCTTCCAGGGAATAAAAGAGAAAAGGAGTAACTTCAGTAGTCATTGCACAGTGATTCTCCATTCATCAGTTCACCAAACGAACACATGCCACTGAGGGAGAGTGAGATGACAGAACCCCGAGTTAGCCGATCCTATGGTTAATGTCAGTTCCTGTTCATCTTCCTATTACTTGGTCCCAAAAGTAAACTAATACTTGTATAGAGAAACACAATCAGTTCCGATACATACTCCTGGGAAAACGAGCTGCTACGGCAACCTTTAACGGCATATATAATTATGGGGTACTATATTTTACAATCAATTTAAGGGAAATCCAATACTATTGGGTAATAGTACTTCCTTTTGAACTTAAGAACGTAGCCCTCGCTAAAGATGTGGTTCTGTTGTAGCTAGTGAAAAGAAATGCCCATTAGAAGGTGGTCAGCTTTGGAATGGATAGCAAGGATGGCTCACAGAGCCTGGTACTGTCCCAGGGGCTAGACCTCAACCCAACCGCCTCCCTGAGAGTGGTCGAACTCTCTTAAGGAGAGCATGCAGCAGACTGTTTTAGCCCAACGCCTTAGCCTCTGCAATGACATACTTCACTCCCCCTACTGGGTCTCAGTCTTCATTTTTGGTGAAGCAACTGTCCAAACACTTTGGTTTTGCAAGTGGGTGTCTACAGGGAAAGATACATGGTATCTTCTTGTGAGTTAATCTACGTATCATTCTTGCGATCCTGTTTAAGTTGAGATCACACTTTGAGAGATGGGAGTCCTTCTAGGGGTAAATGAAATCCACTTTCCAAGTTTATAAGACTCATTGCTCAATGGAGGACTGTGAAACAAGCACCAAGACTCCGGATGCCATCTTTAGGAGGCAGCTAGCTGTGGGCTGTAGTGTCAGAAGAAACTGGACTCAAACCCTGGCTTCAACATTCACCTGCAGTGTGACATTGGACAACTGTGTAACCTGTCTAGCCTTGGCTTCCTAATGTGTAAAAAAATGGGGGACAGTAAATACCCGGGTTGTAGGTGCTGATCACAATATGTGTCACATAGCAAGCCCTCAATAAATATTAGGATGTGGTAGTACTGGAATTACTAACCTCTCCATCCCACACTATCACCATGCCATGTTGTAATAAGTTCTCCTCTTTCCTATTGCAATTTCTGTAAAAACCACTGGGATCACTAATTGTAACCTGATAAAATTCTTACCACAGTGCCTGGCACATAGAGGTTGCTCAATAAATTGTAGCTCTCTTACAATGAGAATACAGGGCTCTGAGGATTCATCTGAACATTTAAAGATGCATTTCTCCTCCTCTTCTCTCTGAGAAGGAACCTTATTGAGATGAGGATAAATCTTATCATTGCTATAACACACTTTTCACTTAAATTGAACCTCATCAGTTCTATCCAAGACACTTGCCAGACTTGTTCTTTCCATTAGCATTGCAGACAGTGAACTTGAACTCACTAAGGATTTGAAAAACAAAGTAGTACCTCAATAGACTTGTGGAGCAGAGGGAGGAAACTCCAAGGTAAGCAAATCCATGGAGGAATGAATCCATGTTAAGCATTCCTCCCATGTCTGGGGGCTGTATTATCTCATCCGTTCCTCCCACTACAAACTGAAGTAGACTAATATAATTTTAGTTACTTTACAGATAAGGAAATTGAGACTATGAGAGTTTAAGTAACCCGTTTAGGGTCATATGTAAAGGTTCAATGTATGAACCCAAAGCTGAAGCCATAAGCTCCATGCGAGGTGGAAATGTTACACCGCATTTTCCTTTCCTTGCTTAAATGTTCACATTTAACTTGTTCGACCTTCAGGTTCTTCTGTAACATTCTGGGAGTGGAAACAATCAGGGCAGGAATCTGCCAGCCCAGTGGTTCTATGAGGCTCTGAAAAAATATGGTATGAATAACTATCAAATATTTCATGCGTCCTTCATTGCTGTAGGTCAAACAACTTACAAGGAAGTGAAAGGAAAATTTCAGAAGCTAAATTGAAGTCAAGAAGTCTCTCCTGTTAGGACAGGCTGGAAAGATTAAGGCTTTTATGGCTGAGGTTTATATAATCATGAACCATATGATTTTCTAAGTCCTGGCATACGTATAGCAGATGGCCTATACATGTATGACGGACGGGGTCGTTTTAGAGAATGAAACGAGGACTTTGCACTATGGAGAATCAAGTGCGTGATATTTCCTCAAGCAGGTGGAAACAAAGGGTTAACCCTGCATGTACTAAATACCTATCGAGTGCCAGTCCATGCTGGGTGCTCTGTGTAGACCATTTTATTACCTCTCATACCCTGTAAAGAAGACTTCATGTTCATTTTATGGATGAGAAAATCAAGATTCATGAGTAGTCAGTATTTTGCCTAAGATTACAGAACAAATCAATGGTAAAGTCTGGATCTGAGCCCAGGTTTTGAATATTCAATTTGGTGCTAATACTGGCTTGAGGAGGGTTAGATTGGAATTCTCTACTGTGCTCCTAGTAGTAGGGGTTAGATTTTTTTTTTTATAAGTTTGGGAAAAGCTGGGTTAAATAAAATTAGACAGGCTTTCTCATAGTGGAATTGATAAGAGCTTTGCTAAATTTCAGAAGAGGGATACAGCATGTATCATTTCCCAGATGGAATTTGTTTTTCAAGACACATTTCTTTGACTATTGTTCTGTACTGCAACTTTAGGGTAGCACTGGCTAGATACATTCCCAGATGAGCTATTTATTACAGCTACATAGAGAAATTATATAATTTCAAGAGAAATGAAGGCCATCGCTGCCTAGCTTTGGTCCAAGAACAAGACATATGTTACTGCTTCTCTAATCAGGGGGGTGTGCTTGGGGATAGAGCTGTCTTTTCTTATTACCTAACATTTAAACTGTAGGACTTTGTTTCTTCCGGACTTTGCCTTTTCCACTTCTTACATTTAAAAGTATCTTTCTGCTTGATGGTCATGATGTCGGGGAATCTGAAAGTTTTGTTTTGAAACGTCCTAGATAATGGCACATATTGACAAATGTGTAGGGAAATGAGAAATCATACAGAGTGGTGTGCGTATAAATGTACACAACCAAAAAAAAAAAATTTACACAACCACTTCCGAGAGCAAGCTGGCAATCTCTATACTTGAATTCCACTTCCAACCAAATGGCCTAGAGAAGCTGTTACAAACATGCACAAGGAGACGTGCAAGTATACTGATTACACAATGTTTGAAACAAACAAACAAAAAAATCGGAAAAATGTAATTTTTTGTAATCAGAGGAAAGCAAAAATTGAAGTTTGTTCATAAATTTAATCTCATGTGGCAACAAATCATTGAGGTACATGCATCTACATTAACCTCAAAAATATAATACTAACAAAGAACTAGTTGCATATAGCGTCGCCCCATTTATATAATGTTTAAATTATATAAATGCAAAATAATACCATATATTGTGTACATATACTTGCATGTAGTAAAAGTATAGAGACATACTCTACGTAATATGTAAAATTTATGTAATTCTATACATAACAGATAGTCACTAACCTTAAATGGTTTATACCTAGGGAAGAAGAAAGGAAGAATGGAAAGAATAAACTTTCCACTGGGTAGGTGACACATGTCTCCGTTTATTTACTTTTATGTATCTTTTTTTTTTTTTTTTTTTTTTTCGGGAAGATCTTCCCGGGCCAGGGCATGAACCCGCGTCCAGTACATCGGCAGGCAGACTCTCAACCACTGCGCCACCAGGGAAGCCCTACGTTTATGCATCTTTGAGTTAATATATTTAATAATAAAACAAAGCTAAAATATTTCTTGTGCTTAAAACTCCTACCAAGGTAGTCAACCTGGTTCACAAACAGAATGAAAATGATTGAACAAAAAAACAATTAAAACTTACCCTTTTATTCTTATAAACTTGTTTATCCCTTGGGTGGGACAGGATTTATTTAGCACCATTTATTTATGAAAAATTACAAAAGAGATATAACCTGAGTACTGATTTAAGAGATGACAAAATGAAAAAAAATTGCATCTTAGACAGAATATGGTAAATTTGACATTTTTAAGCATTTTAAATAGTTAAGTATATGAAACTATTCAGAAATTGCCCTAATATTATTTTTTGATTGATGCAATATATGACTTCATAATATAACGGCACCATATATTAACTGGTGTTTTTCTTTACGTCCCAAGATGCTGTAAAGTGTATTATAAATACCTAACATGACAAGATAACCTCAAGAAATCATTCGTTCTATCAGTGATGCACTTTTTTTTTTTTTACAGTTTTACACACATTTTCTAACTTGTTGGCTCTGTGTCCTACTCTCACTTCAGCAATTTCATATTTATGTGGATTTAGACTGAAGTTATAGCATGAGATACATCACTGCTAGCTTTAAGAACAAAAGATCGATAACAGCTCAGCTGTCAGCCCCATGGTTCAATCTGTCCCTTATCTATCAGACTGCAGTTTATAGAAGCAGACTATGTAATTACAATTCTTCATAGCTCTACAAACTTCCTCTGACATCCACATGATTATTTCGTGGGAAGCTGTAACTTTAAGCAATTCTCTGAACTTCAAACTGCATGAATCAGCAACTTGGATTCAAGATGTGAAGTGTCAGCAAATCATCTTTTAAAAATGGATATTTCCTGGAACAGTTGGTTTAAAAAAAGAAAGTCATGTGGTTCTCCAAAATCTTCACAGGCCTGTGTGGATTTTTCTTTAAACACCAAGCTCTCTACTTACTTGAAAAGACTTCTAAAATCTCAAATGATACCAAGAAAAATAGCCAGAGAAATAACAGGGGTTCTTCTCTTAATGAAAATCTAAATTCTCAGGATTTGTGAAAACATGATGGTTAATTACAAAGGGACACTTCACTATATAAAGGGTTTTAATTACCTGCTTTAATGAAGAATATTTCTGATGAATTTAAATGTAATGCAACTTTCTGTGAAAGCTCTAGCTTATCTTGGGCTTCTCCTTTTACCCCAAATTAGTCAGCCTAATTAATGATCTTTTCTAAAATAAAAATTGGATAACATCATACAAATCAACGCACTTAAAATCTTCTACAAGATTGTGGTATACAGTTTTTCCATCTTTAGCAGACCAACTAAGAATAGAACAATTCTCCCAATGAAAACAATGGAAATTCTGGATAAAATACCTATGGTATCGAAGAGGAACCAAGGCAATGAGCACTGAGATGTCAAGATCTTTAGAAAAGGGAAATATGGAAGTGATCCTGACACTGGGGACAGCTTTCCTCCCTCATGGCATTCGCCAGTTCAACGTGGCAGCCTGCAAGCTGATTATGGCAGCAACAATTATCAATAGAGGCATGAAGATACCAGACACTAGATAAGCAGTAATGGGCATAAAGCAGTAGGTTGAGAGGCTAAAGCTGAAAATTATGTAATCTCAGGGGGCTCAAGAACAACAATCATAGCTTAAGGGCCACCAGTAACAACGGGCCAGGTAAAAATCTCAGGCTATCAGTTGAATGTCTGAAGGAGTACACCAAAGAAGGGCCAAACAGAAACAGACTAACACTGACAAAGACTAGAATCCAGCTGAAATCAGCTCAACCCCAAGCTATATAAAGATGTATTTCCCTAACCGAGCTGACTGCTGGAAGCAAAATCAAACTTTATCTTACACGAGATAACATCACCAGACCATGGAATTCTCTGCAATTTTTATACCCATATTTGCCATCCAATTAAAAAAAATTATGTCATTCAACATACCAGGAGTCACAACTAAATGTCCAAAAAACAAGAAAAAAGCAAAGCAAATGGCTAAAAATTAAAAATAAAATAAAATAAAATGCTAAGAGAGATTCATATATTGGAGCTATCAGACAGGGTAAAGTTTTAAAACAACTGTTAGCCCAAAACATTAGAAGATATGATAAAAAGAATTTCAGGAGGTAATTGGAATTTAGTAAAAAGAATCAAATGAAAATCATGAAACCGAAAAATGCAATAAGTGGAGTTAGAAAAAGTTAGTTAAGTTGAAGAGAGAAGTTTGATTTATTTTTGCTTTCTGTCTTTAATTGGAGTACAGTTGCTTTACAATATTATGTTTCTACTGTACAGCAAAGTCAATCAGCTATATGTATACATATATCCCCTCTTTTTTTTTTTTTTTTTTTTTTTCGTTAAGCG
>NW_020172742.1:474836-499234 GCF_003031525.2 Neophocaena asiaeorientalis asiaeorientalis
AACCGGGGCATGAACCCTTGTGCCCTGCATCGGCAGGCGGACTCTCAACCACTGCGCCACCAGGGAAGCCCCCCCTCATTTTTGAATTTCCTTCTTATTAAGGTCACCACAGAGCATTAAGTAGAGTTCCCTGTGCTATACAGCTGGTTCTCGTTAGTTATCGATTTTATACATAGTATCAATAGTGTATATATGTCAATCCCAATCTCCCCATTCATCCCACCCTCCCCCCACCCCCAAAATTTGGTCAGTAGAAAACACTAAGACTAAACCAGAGAGAAATTTTAAAAAGATGAAAAAATAATAAAAGGCACATGGGACTCAGGAAAAAGCTATAATATATGTTATTAGAATGACCAGAAATAGTAAAGAGAGAAAATGTTTTACAAGCAGTATTTGAAGAGATATAGACGGAGATTTTTTTTTTAATAGCAGAAAGATATCAAGCCACAAATTCAAGAATTGCTACAATCACCAAGCCGGACAAAGATATAGAAAACTAAACCTTGAGTCCTCATAATAAATATTGAAAACAAAAGGAAAAGAGACAAATCTTAAGAACACCACTCCTGATACATTATCTTCAAAGGAACAGCAAAAAGAAAGCTGAATTTCCAACAGAAATAATGTAAGTCAGAGACAATGGAATATGTTTAAAGTGGTGAAAGAACAAGCATTCATATCCCATAAAAACATCCTTCAAAAATAGAGGGAATAAAGATATTTTCAAACAACTAAAAGGAGGGAATTACTCACCAGCAAACCCACACCAAGAGAAAAACCTAAAGAAGTTCTTCTAATAGGAAGGGAAGCAGAAACAAAACTATGTGGATGAATCTAAATAAATATTGACTGTATAAAACCCCTATAGTACATGGAGTTTGATGTACATACAAAACTAAAACAAATAAAATAAAAATCAAGGTGGGTTGAGTGACTTTAAAGGATTATAAAGTCCTTGCATGTTCTAGGAAATGGTAAACATACCAATTTATACACTTTAATGAGACAGGTATACATATTATACTCTCTAGAATTGCCATTAAAAAAATAACAAAAAATGTACAATATGATAGGGAAATAGGTAAAACAATAGAAACGTACTTAAGTATACAAAAAAGGAAAAAAGAAATACAGAATAGGTGGCCAACACTGAAAACAGTAACATTATGGGTTTACATTAAAGGTGTCATTACTTAAATTAAATGCAAATAAATTAAATACTTCAGTTAAAAGACGAATATTGCCGGACTGAATAATAATGATTTGAAAAATTAAACAGAACCATATGCCTTAAAAATGCACACACGAGGGCTTCCCTGGTGGTGCAGTGGTAGACAGTCCACCTGCCGATGCAGGGGACACGGGTTCGTGCCCCGGTCCGGGAGGATCCCACGTGCCGCGGAGCGGCTGGGCCCGTGAGCCATGGCCACTGAGCCTACGCATCCGGAGCCTGTGCTCTGCACCAGAAGAGGCCACAACAGTGAGAAGTCCGCGTACCGCAAAAAAAAAAAAGCACACACAATAAACACAAGGACGTGGAAAGGTTGAAAATAAATGTATGAAATGATACCTTACACAAAACTAACTGATATGGAAGGATTGTGTCCACAAAATTCATATATTAAATCCCCAACCCCTAATGTGACTATACCTGGAGATATGGCTTTCAGGTGGTAATTAAGGTGAAATGAAGTCATAAGGGTAGGATACTAATCTGATATAGTATCGGTGGCCTGTTAAGAAGAGTCATGTACTGAGGAAAGGCCTTGTGAGGATGCAGTGATAAGCCAGTGACCTACAAGAAAAGGAGAGTTCTCACCAAACACTACCCTGCTGGCACCTTGATCTTGGACTTCCAGTCTTCAGGACTGTGAGAAAATACAGTTTTGTTGCTTAAGCCACCCAGTCAGTGTATTTTGTTATGGCATCCCAAGCAGACTAAGATACTAACAAAAATACGTTTGATGCATTTACTCGAATATCAGACCAATTAGACTTTAAGGCAAGAAAAAATTATTAGAATATAGGATAGTATATAACGATAAAAGATTCAATCACTAGGAAGATTAATATTTTTTGCAGTGATAACCTAATATAAAAATATGTAAAACAAAAATTGAAAGAGAAATGGACAAATCTTTAATCATAGAAGAACATTTTAATATACCTCTGAGAAACTGATAGTATACGGAGAAAAAAATGTGAGGACACAGATCTGAGAAACACAATAAGGGTGACCTAGTTGACACAAAAATACGGCACTGAACAACCGCAGAACATAAATTGTTTTTCAAGAACACTGGAAACATTTACCAAAATCGATCATATATTTTGCCAAAAAGAAAGTCATAACAAATTTTAAAGAACTGAAGTCATAAAGAAAGGTTTATTAGCCATTGGGAAACTGAACTAGAAAACAATAGTAAAAAGATAACTAGAAAAAACCCAAACATGGAAACTAATCACTTCTAATATTATGGCTTATGTGAGAAATCAAATGGAAATTAGAAAATATTTTGAAGTGAATGACAAAAGTATGAGTTGTCAGAAGTTGCATGATTCAACTAAAGCCATGGTGTAAGGAAAACATTTACAACTGCGTATGCATATATTTAAAAAGAAGAGTGACTGAAGACTTGGGAGCTGAGCATTCATTTTAAGAAATAACAACTGAAACTCAAGAAATTAGAATGGAGGCAATACTAGATTTAAGAGGAAGAATTAATGAAATATAAAAAAGTACAATAGAGAACATCAACAAAGTCAAAACTTGGCATTTTGAAAGACATAAAATTGGTAAACCATAAGAAGACTGATAACGAAAAAAGATAGAAGTACGAAGTACTGATACCATACGTTAGAAGGGAGATATAACTACAGAACCTACAGATATTACAAAGATAATTAGAAAGGATTTTGAATAACTATATGTTTAGGATAAATCTGCCCATTTGGATTAAAACACAAAATCTTAGAAAAATTGTTTACTACCTTGACATAAGAAAAATAATCTGAATAGAATTAAAACCTAGAAAAGTGATTAATTCAAAAAAAATCTATTAAAAAATTGTCAGAAAGAATACTTCAGAGCTCAGAAAACGGCTTCACTGGAAATGATACTTTACTGACCTAATTATGGTTATCCACCAAAGCCTATAAGAAACTTTCTGATTAATGAAGAAATGGTTATAGCTTCCTTTTTAAGATTGGAAATAAAATGGGAATATTTTATATTATCCATAGCTAAAATTATTTGAAATACAATAAAAAATAAAATACATAAATGGGTTAAAATTGGAAAAGTAAAATTGGCATTACTGGAAGTATTTTAAGTCTTGGACTTAAAAATAAGGAGTAAGATGGCAGCTGCTTGATTAGGAAACTCTCCACACACCCTATGAAAGGAGACCTTAAAATTAAGAAGGCCACCAACCACACATCAGCTTTGCCTTCAATTTTACTAGAAAAAATAGATCTTAATTGTTATCGTAATTACCTGTAAGAGAGAAGAAAACAAATCCAACAGATTTCTGTAAGAGATGAGAAATTCCCTTCTTTCCTGCCACAGCAAAGTTATGGATGTTGAGAGCAATCATTACAGGGCAGCAGGGAGCTTGGACACAATATAGGTTAAAGGTACACCTACTGGCCAAATCTGGGATAATTTGAGCACCAAAATAATTAAATACAGTAATAAGTTATAAACTGATGAAAGAATGGGAATCTTTAAGTCCATAACGATGGTACCCGGATAGATAAGTATTGGGGAGGCCAAAGAGTTCGCTCATTTTAAGTAAAAATAAAAGGCAGTTTACGAATGAACTTTTTGGCCAATACCACACATAAAGAAATGGAGGAGGAAGAGGGCTCTTTTGTCCACTAGAATGCTGAGCACCAACTGGTATATACAGAGAGAATGTTAGAACTGGAAAGTTAGGAAAAATAGAAACTGTCCAGTGGAGAAATTGGATTCCTTGACAAGGTGATCAAAATGAACATCACTGGGCTTCCCTGATGGCGCAGTGGTTGAGAGTCCGCCTGCCGATGCAGGGGACACGGGTTCGTGCCCCGGTCCGGGAAGATCCCACATGCCGCGGAGCGGCTGGGCCCGTGAGCCATGGCCGCTGAGCCTGCGCGTCCGGAGCCTGTGCTCCGCAACGGGAGAGGCCACAGCAGCGAGAGGCCCGCGTATCGCAAAAACAAAAAAAAACAAACAAAAAAATGAACATCACCAGCTAGAGGCAGATGAACACCACGTGCCTCCATATGGGATACTCTGAGAAGGACACAACTTCTCTTATGTAACCTGAATCTAATCATGAGAAAGCACAAACCAGAAAGGGAAACATCTATTACAAAAAAAATAAGTCTATTCTTTAAAAATGTCAATTTCATAATGTCAATTTCATAAAAAGACATTCCTAATATTCCTATTAGGGGAGACTTGAGACATGAACAGAACATATATTACTGATGTTCGAGTGGGTCTTGTGCTGGAGGAAAAAGAAAGTGCTATAATCTGATTGAGCCAATTCACAAAATCAGAAATATTTGGTAAATTAAAATAATCAATGTTAAAGTTGATAATTTTATTGTGTTTATATAAGATAATAGTCCCTGTTCTTAGGAAATACACACTGGCATTATTTAGGGGTAAATGTCCATTATGTATGCAACTCATTCTCAATTTGACTAGAAAAAGATGCTATACATATATACAGAGAGAGAGGGACAGAAGGAAACTAAAGCACAGGAAAATATGTTTGTAAGACATACAGTTGATGAAGAGTGTATATCCAGAATATGTACAAGGTTTTTATGAGCAATAAGAAAATATCAAATCCAATCAAATGGGCAGGAGACTCGAATAGATCCTTCATAAAAGTAGATATTCAAATGGCAAATAAATATGTGAAAAGTTTCTCAGCTTTATCCACTCCACATTCTTAGGCTTACCTGTTATTTACAGACACATCCTTGGTGGTCCATCCTTGTCCATGGCACATGAATTTTTAAACAATTGAAATATTATGCATTGAATTAGTTCAACTAAGTCTTAAAGCACCCTGAGGAGATTGAGCCAGGTAAAAAAGTGAAGTAGTAGGGCATTCCAGGCCAGGGAGATGAGGTGAGGAAAGGCTTGAAGCTCAAAGATGGGATGAGTACAGAGAACCGTAAACAATGCTTGAAGCTCAGGGATGGAATGAGTACAGAGGACCGTAAACAATGCTTGAAGCTCAGAGATGGGATGAGTACAGAGAACCGTAAACAATGCTTTTTGGCACTGTGCAGAAGGTGAGGCTGTTAATGTAGTCAAGGCAAAATGATGGAGGTCCATGTAACCCCAATACTACTGCCTATGATTTCTATTTTATTATTTTCTTACTTTCCTAAAACACCATTTTTAAGGTCAAGCAATTTTCTGTAAGATTCTGGGTCTAGCAGGCATATCAATCAGTAGAACAACACAGAAGTCCCCTGTGCATAAATCAACAGATTATACATATTCTTGGAACACAGAATGTAGTTGCTCAGCAAATGTGGTACCAAGATGCAGAAATGTCTCATCTATGAGGACCCCTCTAGATGGCTGCTAAGAAAAAACACTCACGTGGGAATATTTAAAACAGGTAACATAGTGAGCGTGGATATAAGAAGCCACTGAGTAGTAAATGAATGATAAATGACCCATATAAATATTTATCTCAGTTCTCCCCAAAGAGTTGGTGAATCATTTCTATTTTCCAATCCATCTTCCTAGTTCCGCCCCTTAACACAACAGAGAAATGATCTTTGGGAGAGATACCACTGCACACATCTTGATGAAGGCATTAAAAATTGTTTATCACAGCCACCTTAATTATGCAGTATGACTTTTGCAAGTATTTCTGATAAAAAGTAACAGATGGCAAAATGCCCTGGGCCACCCGTGCTGACACTGCCCCTGGAAACGCCTGTGGTGCCTACTTCTGAGAAGCGGAGCCACCTCTCACCTTTCTGTCCCACCACGTCCAGAAATGACCATGACTTTCCTCACGTCAGCATTTCTGAGCATTTCCCTTTCTTCTGCACCTAACGCTTCATGTATGCACAGCTTCTGTTTGCGTATTCAGGTATATCTACAAATAAGCATGTTTACTGCATTAAGACTTTTGTCTTCCCTTCAATGTGGTTTTTCTCAACTAATTTCCTTAAGGTCTGCCGTCCTAGTCAAATGATCCATAACAGTGTCAAAAACAATAGCAGTTAGTATGGAGTGTTTTCTACGTACTGCATACTGTACTAAGTGCTTTAAACATATAGAGCCTCATTTAAAGCTCGCAGTCATCCTATAAGGTTAGGACTCTTATAAGCCCCATTAGCATAAAAGGAAACAGACTTGGAGTTCAAGGGCCTAAAGTCATCCAGCTTGCAAACGAATGTTCAAGGATTAGATTTTGGGTTTTCAATCAGTTTGTGTTCTTATCCACAACAAAATAATGCCTTTGGATTCTTTTAAGAGAGTTCTTGAGTAAAAGTCTTTAGGGACTTGCTTAAATAAATGTGGAAGACAAACATCTAGCAGTGGTATATGACATCAATGTGCACAACAGAACAGTCTAGTAGCTGGGGATGGATTTGGCAATTACTGTGGGATGCTTTCCCCACCATTTATCTAAGTTCTTCATGAATGAGACCTTTTTTAAAAATCATTTTTGATTCTTAGAAATGTCCTAAATAATAAGGAGGCTATTTGTAAATTAGAGAATTTTTTCTGTTAAGTACATATTTTCTGATCCCTTCCAACCGAGCATCTTGCTCCTATATTTAGGACCTCCGCGGGTAAGCCCGGTTTTGCCTTTAGGTATTCTCTGAGCTTGGATCTTATCTCCAGTCATCCTTGAAGACTAAAGAAGACTATGATTTCTACTCCTATCAAAACTACTCCATGTATTTGGTCTTTCCTAGGGGGCAAATAATTTTTCATATGTGGATAGTTCTAACAAATCCTAGGAAATGGTTCACTTGACAAGATCAACCATTCCCCCAGCAAAATTATTTCCACTATTAATTTACTTTGTAAAATATATTTTGAGAAGGAGCAAAAGATGCTAGAGCCCAGTGTTTGTAAATTTTAAAAATTAATATAAAGAGTAGGAACTAATAACAATCTTGTCTCCTCTACCCGCCAGGTACTTGCATGTATCACCCACTTAATCCTCACTACACCCCTTTTAACAGTAGGAGCTTTTAACATATATATATTTCTTCATTATCGATTTTATTTTCTAATTCAAGTCTTTGCACTTATTTCCTCTGAAATTTACCTTCTTGTATGTATCCCATTGTTCTAGCTATTTGAGAACATTTTAAATTCTAATATTTTTCGACTTTTGGGCCTGAAGTCAAAATTTGTGTCATTATTCTCTTTCTTGGGTGTGTGTGTGTGTGTGCGCGTGTACGTGTGTGCGCGTGTGCGTGTGTGCGCGCGTGTGTGTATGCGTGCGCACGCTCCCGCACCGGCGCACATATTTTTGCTTTGGCCTAAAAAAAGCCCTATTTGTTTTTGAAACAAAGGTAAAGGGCAATGTGCTCTTATTATTGACATACTGCTCATATTATTGACTAAGTATTCTCTTGCCTCTAAGTAGATTCTTATGCTTGCATACAGAGTCATCCCACAATATCTTGGAAAACAAAGGAAACGGAAAGTAGGAGCCGAGTTTTGAAAGTTTTAAATGCATTCAAAGTAAGATTCACTGGGACTTCACAGGGGACGCATTCCTGAGAACATCTGACAGTTGAAAAATGTTTTCATATTTGGTTTCTAAACACATAAGCTGCTTCTGGTTTCCATCCGGTGTCATTATGACTGATACCAAAAGGAATAACTGTCAAAAACTCTACCTGTCCATTTCAAACTCATATTCTAACTCAAGATTTGTTGGTCTGCATGGAATCGGAACATCAGTGCTGTCGAACATATGACCTGCAGCTAACCTTACAGAAAACTGTTACTTTCTAACCAAGGCATTCTTACCCCTCAATTCATGGATAGCCTTTGAAGGATATATGAGCTCTGATTAAAAGAATGTGCAAATGTGCCTTTGGGGGGACCCAGTGTCCATGACTTCTACTTGATTCTCAAAGGGTCTATGATACAGAAGAGACTCTAAATCACTATTCTGTTTTCTTCCCAGCTTTACCGAGATACAATTGACATGTAACATTATATAAGTTTAAGTATAGATTTGACACACTTATATACTGGAAAATTATTACCACCATAGCATTAGCTAATGCCTCCATCATGTCCTACAGTTATCATTTCTAAGCTGTGATAAGAATGTTTTAGATCTATTCACCTAAGAACTTTCAAGTATATAATAGAGCATTATTAGCTATAATCATTATGCTGTTCATGAGAGCCCCAGAGCTTATTCATCTTGTAACTGAAAGTTGGCACCCTTTATCCAACATCTTCCCATCTTCCCCACTCCCAGCCCCTGGAAACCAACACTCTGCTCTCTCTAAAGCACTAGCCTTGAAGGAAAAGAAAGACCAGGATTCTCACAATGCCACTGTCAATTAATTTGTCTTCCACTTTATACAATGTATATGCACAGGCAGAGAAATAACCTCCGTCCCCATATTCCTACAAATGAGATGATGTACTAAGTTACTGGGAAATGCTGGATAACGGATACATGGTCATTTGTACAGTTTTTAAACAGAACAGTCAGTATGCTGTTATAACAGGATATTCATCACAGGGGTAGGAGAATAACATATCCTGAGCATCTACTCTGTGAAGGGCCAGTCTTAGGCACACTAACGATCGTCCCCTAATTTAAGTCTTACAATGATCACGTGAGATTTGCTGTATTTTCATTTTACAAATAAGAAAACTGGGACTGCAGAGGTGGAATTCTTGATCTAAGTAACGGAGCTAGTGAGTTGCTGAAATGAGATTCAAATCACAGTCTGTTGCTGAATAAGTGGAAACTATGGCTGCATCTGAGTGGTCTCTGGACCACTTTTAAAAGAGACGGGGGTAGAGGTAACACAGACCATCGTTCAAGACAACTCTTTAGGTTGATTGACAGGCCCACTAACCTATAAATAGTTACTTTAAGAACATAAAGAAGGGCCTTTATTTCAAATCACTTCTCTCAAAAGTAAAAATTTGAGAGAAATGAAAAGTAAAATATTTATATCATTTAAAAATATACAGGTAGCCATTAAAATACCTAAAAAGAATAATAATTTAAATAGATTAACTACGAGATCAGAAAGAATGATAAAAGTGGAGATAGTACAAAATGAGCTAAAACCTCACTGAGTCAGTTAAGATATGAAGTGGTAGAAAAACCATAGTTAAACTGGCTAAAAAAATCAATAAATAAAAGAAAGATCTGTATTAGGAACCACCAAAGACGTATCATTAGAGACACAGCAGGAACTCTAAGAAACAATTCTTACTCTATGCCAGCTAATTTGAAAACACAAAATGGATGTGTTTCTAGAAAAATCTAACTTAACAAATCTGAATCAGGAAGGAAAAGGCAACCTCACCATTTCCAAATCTGTCCCAGAAATTGAACAAATATTTAAACATTCTCACCAAAAGAAGAGAAGATAGGCCCAGATACATTCATAGGCAAGTTTTAATGAAAGTCTGGACTGATAATTCCAATGTATATAGATGCTTTTTCAGAGAACAAAAAGAGGGAAAACTATCAATTATTTTTGTTAGTATCTTATATTAAACCACTTTATTATGGACATGGAAAAAGCTACACGTTTAATGTATACAACTTGATGAATTGTGAGATAAGCAGACACTGATGAAACCAGCACCTACACCGTAAACTTATCCATCACCACCCAAGTTTCCTCCCACCCTCTTTATTATTATTATTATTTTGCGATTAGAACACTTAACATAAGGTCTACCCCTTTAGCCAATTTGGAAGTAGACACTACGGTACTGTTAACTACAGGCTCTATGCTGTACAGTAGATGGTACAGTGAGTAAAGGAGGTCTCTGTGACTTATTCATCTTGTACAACTGAAACTCTGTAGCCTTTAACAAACACTTCCTCATTTTTCCATTCCCCCAGCCCCTGGCAACCACCACTCTATTATCTGTTTCTCTGGGTGTGACTATTTTAAATTCCTCATATAAGCGGGGTCATGGAGTATTTGTCCTGTGCCTGGCTTATTCCACTTAGCATAACGCCCTCCACGTTCATCCATGTTATCTCAAACGGCAGGATTTCCTTCTGTTTTAGGGTCAAATAATATGTACAGGGACTTCCTTGGTGGTTCAGTGGGTAAGACTCCACGCTCCCAATGCAGGGGGCCCGAGTTCAATCTCTGGTCAGGGAACTGGATCCCACATGCATGCCGCAACTACGAATCCGCACACCGCAACTATGAAGTCCATGTGCTGCAACTAAAAGATCCCACGTGCCACAACTAAGACCTGGCACAGCCTGCATGCATAAATAAATAAAAAATAAATAATAAAATAATATGTATATACAATGTTCTCTTTATCCATTCACCCAATGATGGACATTGAGGTTGTCTGCATGTTGCAATGAACACGAGAGTACAGATATCTCTTCAAAATCTTGATTTAATTCCTTAAGATATACATGCAGAAGTGGGATTGCTGGGTCATTTGGTAGTTCTGCTTTTACTTTTTGAGGAAACTTCGTGATGTTTTCCTAGTCCCTAGACTAATCTGCATCCCTAACAATGTTCAAAGGTTACTTTTCCCCCCATATCCTCACCGATACTGACAACGTTTTTCTTTGCCTTTTTAAAAAAATAATAGCCATCCTAACAGGTATGAGATGATACCTCGTTGTTTTGATCTGCAATCAGTAATGAAAGAGGAGACATTATAACCAATGCCATGGAAATAGAATAGCTCACAAGTGACTATTTGAATTATTACACAAGAGTAAATTGGATAGCCTAGAAAAAATGGATAAACTCCTAGAAACACATTACCTACCAAGACTGACTCAAGAAGAAGCAGAAAGCCTGAAAAGACCAATAAGAAATAAGAAGATTGAATTGATAATTAAAAAAAAAAAAAAAAAACCCTCCCAAAAAAGAAAAGCCAAGGACCAGACGGCTTTACAGGTAAATTCTACCAAACATTTAAAGAAGAATTAATACCAATCCTTCTTAATGTTTTTCAAAAAAACAGAAGAGGGAGCATTCTAAACTTAATTTATGAGTCCAGCACCACCCTCATACCAAAGTCACACAAAAATATCACAAGAAAAGTACAGGCCTATATCCCTGATGAACATGAATATAAAAATTCTCAACAAAATATTATCAAACTAAATTCACTAGTAGATTAAAAGAACGATGCATCATGACCAAGTATAATCTTGATTATAAAACCAGTCCTGAATAACAAGGTGAAGGACAATATTGCAGGCCAATCTCATTCGCGTTGCAGAATTTTATTTTTTAATTGGCAGAAATGAAGCCAACAATGCCTATAAAATGTAATATAACGTAACTAAGTGGAACTTACCAAAGGAATGCAAAGCGAATCTAAACTTAAAATATCTTTTAAGGAAATTTACCCTATTAACAAACTGAAGGAGAATAATCACATAGGTATCTCAGTAGAAGAAAAAAAGCATTTAGTGAAACAACTTTCACTCATGATAAAAAGGAAGAACAAAACGAGAAACTTCTCATTACAGTAAAAATAGAAGAGAATTTCTTAATCTGCTGACAGTTAACAACATCAAAAATAAACCTGTAACAAAACTTAAATTTATTTCACTCTATTAAACCTGAGGTACCATTTATTACAAGATGCGCTACAGAGAAAAAAATGTTACCCATTAAACTATGGTAATCACCAATTGTTAGGCTTATGACACTGTAAAGTTATTGAACTGTGAAAAATCGTGCGCTTTAGAATTCACAAACTATGGTAACTGTGAAATATTGAAAGCCCTCTCAAGAATTCGGACTATGATAAGCATGCCTACTACCGCTTTTTCTATTCTCATCCCGGTAAAGGTCTTGGAAGTGGGCTGGATACTGTCTCCTCAAAACTCCTTTCCAGGGAATTTCCTGGTGGTTCAGTGGTTAGGACTTGGCCCTTTCACTGCTGAGGGTGTGGGTTCAATCCCTGGTCAGGGAACTAAGATCCTGCAAGCCACACAGTGCAGCCAAAAAGGAAAAAAAAAAAAGAAAAAGAAAAAAAGGATTCGTTTCCACCTGGGACCTCAGAGTATGACCTTATTTGAAAATAGCGTCTTTGCAGACAGAATTAGTTACAGATCCTGAGATCCTGGATTTAGAATGTCCCCTAAGTCCAAGGACTGGTGTGCTTATAAGAAGAGGACAGAACAAAGAGAAGAAAAGCCAAGTGAAGGCAGAGGCAAAGCCTGGAGTTATTCTGCCACCAAAGAGTGTTAGCGCCATCAGATGCTAGAAAACCAAGGAAGCATTCCTCCCTAGAGTTTTCAGAGTGATCAAAACCGTACTTATACTTAGGCACTTCTAGCCTCCAGACTGTGAGAAAATAAGTTTCTCTTGTTCTAAGCCACTCAGATTGTGCTATTTGTTTGCCCCTGTAGGAAACTAATACAATCCTTTAATACACTTGCAATAAGATAAGAAAATAAATAGTAAATAAAAAGACTGGAAAAAACCAGATTGTCATTATTCACAAATCATGATTATATGGAAAAGAGAAAAGTATGGGAAAATTATTTAAAGAATGAGTTTGGTAGGGTTGCTGGATATAAAATTAATATACCAAAATCAATTGTATATTTATAAAATAACTACAAAATATTGGAAAGTATATTTTCTAACATCTTTTTAAATACCATTTGTAATAGCAATAAATATATAAACCACCAAGGAATAAATATAAAATATATACAAGAATATATACAAGAAACATATACAAGAAAATATTTTGAGAAAATTATAAACCTTTGTTCAAAATTTAAATAACTAGCAAAATAAATCATGCTCATAGATATTAGAAGATACGTTACTGGAAAGATCAAAACTATTCCTAAACTGATAAGTGAATTAAATTAAATTGTAGTGAAAATTTTATCAGGGTTCTTTGTAAAACTTGACCTGCTGATTCTATAATTTACTTCGAAGAGCAAAGGCCAATAGCCATGTAACTCCTGAAAAAGAAGGTTGGCTCAGAGGATAAGGGGCTCATTTTAGCTCATATTAAGACTCATTATAAAACCATAGTAATTTAGACAGTGTAGAATCAGCACAGGGATAGACAAATAGACCAGCAGAACAGAATTAGAGAATCCAGAAATACATCCATGCATAAAAACAAATAATGTGCAAAATTGAGTGCAAGCATTTAAAAAGATTTATAGCAATCTGTAACTGCCACAACATCCAAATTCATGATTTCATAAGTATAGGTCTGTAATAGATTGGATATTAAAATAAAACAAACAAAACTGGTCCTTCACTATTAAGTATTGGCTTAGAGAACAAAATTGGAATTCAAAAATATTCAGTAATCCTGAATTATCAAGTAAAATGATGTTTCCTAGACACTCTAAAATAGTCAGAATTTTACAAATCAAAATGAGCAAAGCTGGAAGATGACCAGACCAGTTTTGAATAACTGGGTCAGGGTGAAGAAAGATTCAGAGGTCAGAATGGACTGCAAGCAAACCCAAGCCCAACGTTACTGACCAGACTTGGAACTGTGCCCTCACAATTTACCCATGCTGTGATACATGAGCATGAGTGACGGATGCTCTGAGACCCCACTGTGGGGAAGTCAGTTACCATGGTCTAACAAGCCCTTGGCTTCGCACCATCTGTTTGCACAGCTCCAGGGACATCGGTGCATATCTATAGATTCCTAGAGTGTTAAAGCTGGAAGAGATCCCACAAGCCAGAAAGCTTTACCCTTTTTTTTTTTTTTTTTGTACAGCAGAGACACTAACACTGTGAGATTGAAGAACTAACCCCAAGATGACCAATGGCCTGGGGAGACAAGGACATCAGTTTCCTGAGACATAGCAGGCTTCTGCTTGCAGCTTGAAGAAAGTATCCAAAGTAGGCAGCCCCGTTTACCCCATAGAAAACAAAACTTCCAATTGCCGTAAAGGACACAGAACCATACTCGGCAGGACCATCAAATCTTATGGGATTGTCCCACCAGTTTGCGGAAAATACCACCAACCCCAGTCCACACACCGACTTGCTATCTTCAAGTTCAATGTAAATACCTGAGTCAAAATGTATTTGAGGTGATGAACAAGGATAGTAAGTCTACTTAGGTACATCCAGCTAAATAATCTTGTCTTATAATATTTAACAAGATGAGGTGTAAAAGTCTATGCACTCGTGGACTCAGATCGTTCCTTTGATCAGTGATGGGTCCTTCCTTAACTCTTTCCGGTGCTGGCAGCCAGAAGATCGATCAAGGGAACCATGAAACCAAAGCCACATTTCTGAGAGAAGGCACTCTCTAAAATTTAAACAACTAGTATTAATAGCAAATGTAAAGCACTCAACTGGTTGCGACATCTTTAAAATCTGTTCCACACATTTTTAAAATCCATTTGATCTTCACACATACAGGATGAAGGATGATCGTTTCTGTTTTACAGATGAGTAAACTGATGCTCATAGATAATAACTGTTTAACTAAGATTTGAGCTTAGAAATCGTACCCTAAATTGAGAGTACTTGCTGCCACGACAAATGCTCTCATGTTAGAAGATCTCAGAACCGATTCATAAGAATAAAACCTGGAAACCACCGTGTTTTAGTTATTGTGCTGAAGGGACAGTAGTCAGAAAGACAAAAGCTTATACTGCAGAATATGCTTATAAGTAAGAGGATTTCTGGATCTTTGGAGTGTGCCTAGTCTTTTACATCTTTGGTTGGTTCAAAAATATTGTAAGAAAAAAGGAGCACAACTTCTTACTATAATTTACTACAGTCCTAGAAGACACAGCTAGTAGGCAAAAATCAAAAGGCAATGTTGATGTGGGCACTACAATTTATGTGAGACCAAGAGAAATGCTTTGGGGTGAGTAGACAGTAGAAGAAGAAATTTGCTTTTTTTTTTTTGGTCCTTTTATCTGCACCAATTACCATGAGACTTGAGGTTCCTCCCACAAGAGAGGGAATGAATTCCCTTCTCCCTTGACTTTGAACTTCACTACATGACTGGCTTCAGCCAATGGGATATCAGCAGGTGTGACTCAGGCAGAGGTTTGATATGAGCAGTGGGGCTACGTGATAGCAAAAGCCCAGGAGGCCTTAAGATCTTTCAACAGGTAGCAAATGACACGCAGACTTATTCCAAGAAACCCCCCCAAAAACTCATTTGAAACAAACAAATATAGTAATTCCAGGATTTTAGAAATGTGTGACAGTTTGAACACACTCACGGATAAACTGTGTAGCCTAGAAATATCAAAAAGGTTAAGAGAAAAGTATGTCATGAACGTGTAAACTATAGGTAGATGCATAGAACAGACAAAATATGTGTTGTTCGTTTGTTACTGGTAAGGCTTCTGGTCAACAGGAGACTATCAGTAGTTAAGCTTTTGGGGAGTCAAATGTTATACGTGGAGTTTTGACTGCGTGGAGTGTTGGCTCCCCTGACCCCTGTGTTGTTCATGGGGTTAACCGTATACATCATGCTTGCCTAAGTCTCCTGCTAGTGTATACTTTGGTTGTTCCCAAAGCACTGATGCTGTTTCAAGTTTCAACGAAATCTACTGTTTTTCTGTCTAGTAATTCCTTCAACTCTGACAACAACACATTATCTGGCTGGACTTCCAAGAATAGTCCTGGCTACTGGCAGCATGGCATGGGCCATATCAATACCTATTTCCAGAACCGTTCACCAGGATTTGTTTTGGTTTGGAGCTGGGAAAGACCAAAGAATGCAAACTGGTGTTTGTCTGCAGCCCTCTTCCCCACTTAGCAGAAAACACCTCTCTGCAGGAGAAGAGAAAGAGAACCAACAAAGGCAAGCCAAGATGAGAGAGAACTGGAAGAAGAGTGGCCTGAGCATCCAACTTCTGGATCCTGCAACTAAATATTTCCCGATTCTTCAGTTACACAAGGCAAAACATTCCCATTTGCTTAAATTAGTCTCAACTGGGTTTAGATAGCCCACAACAGAGAATCCTGATACCAAATTCACGCTGTTAAAGCTAAATCATTTTAACGTTGGCCATGTCTATGAGATAAAGAAGAACGGAGGAAAGAAAGGTTATCTGGACTTCTTTGGAGAAGCACCGTGATGCCATTCCCGGGAAGTTTCTCAGAATAGTTCACATATCATGTTTTACTAACCTGACTGTTTCAGGCATCTATCCCAGACTCTTAACCACTCTATTCTAGTCCTGAAAACTGTGTGAAAAATGAGTTCCAGGCACTTATTTCAAGGAAAATAATAAAGTCATTTATAAATACCCAACTAAGAAAAAGCTAAAACAAAAATTTTCAAAGATCTCTTGCACTAGAACCACCTGCCCATCTTGTTAAAGTAATTCCATCTGGTGTCCATGCCAGGCCTCCTAACATGGAATCTTTGGGTATGATCCTCGAGAATCTACACTTAAAAGTTACTCTCTAGTTTTTCTTATGTATCAAAAAGTTTGAGAGCCACTGAGCTAAAAGATTGTCCAACCTCCTCATTCAGTTCAAACACTTTTCTGAGCTCTAGGAGATAATCAAAAGAACTTTTCAAAATTTAAAGTAATACAAATTATCTAGAGATCTTGTTAAAACGAAGATGAGGATAGAAAAGGTCTGAGGTGGGGCCCAAGAGTCTTCATGTCTAACAAACACCCAGGTGACGCGGATTCTGCGGCTTCTAAAACCACAGTTTGAGTAGCAGAGTGCTAGATGGCACGCTACAAGATCAAAGTAAATTGAATTTGAAATAAAGCATGTGTTGAAATAGAAATGCATTACCATGTAACTAGTGGATCTGTGTAATGTGATACAACATAAGGGTGGTTTAAAAAAAAATACACGTTGGGGATAGAGAATCCCCAGTTAAGTCCTGCCTGTAGTACTGCTAACAACTACTAGGGGATCTCTGATGTATCATTTCACATTTCTGGGTCTTTGTTTCCCTTCCTTTCAATATGCAAGATGAACTGGATCATGATCTGGTATTTATCTAATTCTGATTCTGAGTCTAAGATTTTGGTTCATTATTTTGATACCTGATGTTGATTATTAAGCTCACTCAAAAAAAATACACACACACACACACACACAAGATCCAAGAGATGCAACACTAATGTAAAGGTTGCCGTACATAAACTGACTAGTCACTTAGACCTTTGATGACAAGTATACAATTTCATGATCATGCCACCCTAGTACTACACAGCATCGTACTTTTTAAGCTAGTCTTTATGAGTATACTCTTAATTGTTATAAAAAACTATCATTCCCTAGTCTCTTCTCACCAACCATCAATTCTGCCAGCGTGGACTAAACTGGACCCAACTCTCTCTCACAGAGCATTATCTGTTCTTAGTGTTACCCTGGGTTTAGGAGACTTACACTCCAACCTGTATGGACTCGACACTCTGCACACTTTCAATGTCCTTCTCATCTAAGTTCAGGATGGCTTAAGGGCACGTCACTGAGGGGCGATGAGGCATGACTGGGGAGGAGGGGGCACACAGGACAGGGCTCAGTTCAGTGTATGTGGGCACATTGTGGCGACTGCTGGACCCCGAGCATAAGAGGCAGTCAGGAGTCAGGGTAAGTAAAGACAATCCCTGTCATCAAGGAGCGCACACACATAGGTACACACACACACACACACACACGTACGTGGGTGTAATTAGTATACAACACAGTAAAATAAAGTCCCAGGGAACTTTATTTATGCCTATATGATATCTGATTTATGAGGTCCATGGAGGGCGACTTTTCAGGTATAGCATTTGAGAAATGAATCACTGAACGGCCCTTACATTTACTAGACCTGTTTGTCTCTCAAATTTTATTCATTTGTGAATCGATGCCTGATTTGTGCCACATCTATTAAGCAACTATATCACTGAATCAATAGTTTTCCTTAAATCACCTCACTAACTCCCAGAGAGTTTTTCAAAAGAAAACTTTATAACCAGCATCAATGGCCACAAATACGTAACCATAAAAGCAAACAAAATGAAAATACATCAATTTTACCAATTTCTAGTTAAATGCTTTTGCCTACTGAAGAGTTGGAGCTTGAGGCATGTTCTTTTGACTAAAAAGGGAGATTCGGGCTTCCCTGGTGGCGCAGTGGTTGAGAGTCCGCCTGCCAATGCAGGGGACACGGGTTCGTGCCTCCGTCCGGGAAGATCCCACATGCCGCGGAGCGGCTGGGCCCATGAGCCATGGTCGCTGAGCCTGTGCGTCCGGAGCCTGTGCTCCGCAACGGGAGAGGCCACAGCAGTGAGAGGCCCGCGTACCGCAAAAAAAAAAAAAAAAAGGGATATTCATCAGTGTCAGCGGTGTTAAAGATTTATGAGCATCGAACAGGGTTTTATTTCTGGAAGCAATTAGAAACAGTGAAGGAGAAATGAAAAAACGAGTATATTACAAAGAGATGTAGCATTATACACTTCCGTTTCCATAAATATCTTTAGTAGTACATGTTCCACCCCATAGACACTTCTAATGAGAAGAATTAGGGCAATGCTGTTAAATTGTTTTCACCACATACATGGGTACAAATTATACTGTACATTTAAGACAATGCCCTATAAAAATAAAGGAAGAAGAAAAAACCCAGATCAACCTTCCAGATAGATAAGACATTGATCCCTCCTCTCCAAGATAATTTCTGCAGGAGAAGTAGAGGATTTTTTCCTTCATTTTCTGAGAATCTTTATTTTTCTTAGTTTTTTTTTCTCAAATGTTTATCACTGTTAAGTCAGATATATATATATATATATATATAAATCAAATAACACTTAAAAGAAAACTTCACAGGGAAAGCTTCATGGGGGTAGGGGAGGGGAGTGTGCCTGGGGACTGGTAATTGATCAGAACCTTGAAAGATAGTCACTACTTAGCCACGTGGACACATCTGCAAAGGGCATGAACAAAGAGAGACTAAAGGGTACACAAGGCATGCTGGGAGAAGTTAGCACTGAGGTGGGAAAAGGATTTGGGGCAGACTCCATGAATGCCGTGCAAAGAAGCTTGAAGGTCACAGGACAGGCAGGTCATTGAAGAAAAGGCAGGCAAGGGTCACTTTCTGAGTACCTGTATGCTGGGGGCCTTCCAAAAGGCAACTGGTAGCACACGCGCAAGACCACGAGGACATGAATTCCCCATCTCTGCATCAAGAGAGAGCTTGAGCGGTGCTCAATCAGCTGCCAATGGCAAGACTTACTCTCGCTTAGAACCAGGAGCAAAAGAATAAAGTTCAATTTTCTTCTCTGCTTTCCACCTTTTTTACTGTCTGGTATATTTATGAAACATAATACAATTAATAATAAAAAATAATTTACAACCTGAAACAGAGGCATTCTTCTTTCCTCCAAGCTACAAACATTCCAGATGGCACATGTATCAAGAAGTAAGACAGTTTCATGGATCACTCTCTGTCCTTCACCAGACTGACCCTAGAAGGATGAACACTGGTCTTGAGATAGGTCTATCCTCTGAGGGCCTGCCATGGCCACTTGTCATCGAGGAACGACACTTTTCCACCTTGAGACAGATAGCACAGGGGCCAGGCTGTAGACTCTGGAGTGAGAAAGACCTAGATTACAATCCTGGATTCACCACCTACCAGCTGGGTGATTTGGGGTGAATTGTTAAACGTCTCTGTGCCTCACTTTCCTCTGCTGTAAAATGAGGACAGAAGTAGCACCAGACCCCCGTGCTTTTATGGGAGATGGAGTAATAAGTAAGTAATTCATACGAGGGAGAAAAAACACCAAAACAGTGCCTGCACCCTAGGAAGCTCCTCCGTGAAGTAACTTCACTACTTAACCGCTGTGAGATATCAAAAGAGAGAGAGAGGTTACAGCACACACTGACCTGCTAAGTGCTGGATTCCATGCCCCTTTCCTGTGCATCCCTCCCACTCAGCAAATATCATATTTTAATATCATTTCTTCATGTTTGTTTCACTTCTCAAACCCACTGTGAGAAGCCACAAGAAAGGTCTTTATTCTCTGTAACCCAAATGCCAATCTATCATAGTAGACCAACAGAGAGGCTTAATGCGTGTTTGTTAAACACTCTTTTACAATGGCAGCAGCATCTCAACAATTCTTCTCTATACTCTTCCAAACTAGGGATACTGTGAAATAAATTTTAGCATCTCTCCTTTAAGGCCTGCTGGTCTTCTTCCTTAAAAACGTTTCATGAATTGGAAACAAAATCAAAAGTAAACAAATGGGACCACATCAAACTAACAAGCTTTTGCACAGTCAACAAAGCGAAAAGGCAGCCTACTGAAAGGGAGAAGATATTTGCAAATGATATATCCAATAAGGGGTTAATATCCAAAATACACACAAAAAACTCATACACTCAACATCAAAAAAAACCCAAAAAAAAGGGCAGAGTACCTGAACAGACATTTTTCCAAAGGAGACATACGGATGCCCAAAAGGCACATGAAAAGATGCTCAACATCACTCAGCGTCAAGGAAACGCAAATCAAAATCACAGTGAGATATCACCTCACATCTGTCAGAATGACGCTCGTCAAAAAGACCACAGATAACAAGTGCTGGCGAGGGTGCGGAGAAAAGGGAATACTGTGCACTGTTGGTGCGAGTGGAAATCGGTGCAGCCTCGATGGAAAACGTATGGAGAGTCCTCTAGAAATTGAAAACAGAACTACCATACAATTCAGCAATTTCACCCCTGAGTATTTATCTGAAGAAAATGAAAACACTAGTTACAAGAGATATATGCACCCCAAAGTTCACTTTGGCATTATTTACAATTGCCACGATATGGATGCAATCAAAGTGCTCATCAGTAGATGAATGGGTCAAGAAGATGTGCTATATATGCACAAGGGATTACCACTCATCCATAAAGAAGACAAAAATCTTGTTATTTGTGACAACACGGATGGACCTAGAGGGTATTATGGTAAGTGAAATAAATCAGACAGAGAAAGACAAATACTGTATGATTTCACTTAGATGTGGAATCTAAATAAAAAGAAAACAAATGAACAAACAAAACAGAGATAGGTATTGATGCAGAAAACAACAGGTGGTTACCAGAGAGGGGTGGGAGAGGAGAGAAATAGGGGAGGGAGATTAAGAGGTAGGAACTTCCAGTTGCAAAGAGTCATGCGCATGAAATGTACATTGTGGGGAATATAGTAAGTAGCTATGAAATGTTTTGTATGGTGACATATTGTACCTGGACTTATCGTTGGTGATCATTTTGAAATGTACAGAAATATCGAATCACTATGTTGGGTAACAGGAACTAACAACAACAAATAGAGTTTCATGATTTCTCTCAAAAAGGCAGTATGAATGTTAATAGATGTCCCTGATGGCATTTGAAAGCCTCCACAGTATTCCAAAAAAGAAAAAGGTATTTTCACTCCAAAATATCTCTTGACAGGTGACTTCTGTTACACAACCATGGCCATCCTTACTACACCTAGTTCCTGCTCAAAGAGCATTGCAGGGTCAAGACAGGGGTAACGCAGACGTCCAATGTGCCTGTGTCCTTTGTGGCCAGTTCACTGATACTGGGCAAGGATTACATACTCCAATTGTCTTATTACTGTCACATTGAAAGTTATTTTTTAAAACACATTCACACTTTGTGTAACTGTGCCCTTGCAGACCATCTGGAAAATAAGGGGGAAAAATTTCAGCTGTGTATAACCTCTGAACATAGGGGAAACCCTTGTTAACAGCTTGTTTTTTTCCCCTCTAGGTTTTTTAATATACATATGAAGGCAAAGTTGTCTGTTTGTTTTAACTTGGGCTTATTTTTAATTCTTTTTAAGACTTCATTTGCCTTATGTGTATCAGGTAAGGTTTTGTTTTTGCTTTTTTCTTTTTCATGTCTAGGAATAAGATGATGATTTTCAGCCTCTGGGCTGGGAAGTCATGAAACCCACAGTCTCCCAAGGTTCCAATCCAGAGAACAGTCTTGGGGATTACTAGTCGAGGCAAACCCACTGCTCTTGGGGGAAGACCATTTCCCTGGATGGGTTTCATTGCTACTGATGTCTCCAATGGGGAGCAGAATAAATTAGATACACTCCCGATATACATTTACTTCCGTTAATGGTAAAGTCTACCAAGTCAAGATTTGGGACAAAGCTGGGGCTGTGAATTCTTTAAAATCAAGAGAGAGTGAGAGAGGGCAGACAGCAGAAGCAAGAACAACTACAATCCTGCAGCCTGTGGAACAAAAACCACATTCACAGAAAGATGGACAAAATGAAAAGGCAGAGGGCTATGTACCAGATGAAGGAATAAGAGAAAACCCCAGAAAAACAACTAAATGAAGTGGAGATAGGCAACCTTCCAGAAAAAGAATTCAGAATAATGATAGTGAAGATGATCCAGGACCTCAGAAAAAGAACAGAGGCAAAGATGGAGAAGATGCAAGAAATGCTTAACAAAGACCAAGAAGAATTAAAGAACAAACAAACAGACAGATGAACAATACAATAACTGAAATGAAAAACACACTAGAAGGAATCAATAGCAGAATAACTGAGGCAGAAGAATGGATAAGTGACCTGGAAGACAGAATGGTGGAATTCACTGTCACAGAACAGAATAAAGAAAAAAGAATGAAAAGAAATGAAGACAGCCTAAGAGACCTCTGGGACAACATTAAATGCAACAACATTCACATTATAGGGGTCCCAGAAGGAGAAGAAAGAGAGATAGGACCCGAGAAAATATTTGAAGAGATTATAGTCGAAAACTTCCCTAACAAGGGAACGAAAATAGCCACCAAAGTCCATGAAGAGCAGAGAGTCCCAGGCAGGAGAAACCTAAGGAGAAACACACTGAGACACATAATAATCAAACTGACAAAACCTAAAGACAAAGAAAACTTACCGAAAGCAACAAGGGAAAAACAACAGATAACATACATGGGAACTCCCATAAGGTTAACAGCGATTTCTCAGCAGAAACTCTACAAGCCAGGAGGGAGAGGCACGATATATTTAAAGTGATGAAAGGGAAGAACCTGCAACCAAGATTACTCTACCCAGTGAGGATCTCATTCAGGTTCGATGGAGAAATCAAAAACTTTACAGACAAGTAAAAGCAAAGAGAATTCAGCACCACCAAACCAGCTCTACAACAAATGTTAAAGGAACTTCTCTAAGTGGGAAACACAAGAGAAGAAAAGGACCTATAAAAACAAACCCAAAACAATTAAGAAAATGGTAATAGGAACATACATATCTATAATTACCTTAAATGAGAATGGATTAAATGCTCCAACCAAAAGACACAGACTGGCTGAATGGATACAAAAACAAGACCCATATATATGCTGTCTACAAGAGACCCACTTCAGACCTAGGGACACATACAGACTGAAAGTGAGGGGATGGAAAAAGATATTCCATGCAAATGGAAATCAAAAGAAAGCTGGAGTAGCAATACTCATATCAGACAAAATAGACTTTAAAATAAAGAATGTTACAAGAGACAAGGAAGGACACTACATAATGATCAAGGGATCAATCCAAGAAGATATAACAATTATAAATATATATGCACCCAACATAGGAGCACCTCAATACATAAGGCAACTGTTAACAGCTATAAAAGAGGAAGTCGACAGTAACACAATCATAGTAGGGGACTTTAACACCTCACTTACACCAATGGACAGATCATCCAAACAGAAAATTAATAAGGAAACACAAGTTTTAAATGACACAACAGACCAGATAAACTTAGTTGATATTTATAGGACATACGATCCAAAAACAGCAGATTACACTTTCTTCTCAAGTGCGCACAGAACATTCTCCAGGACAGATCACATCTTGGGTCACAAATCAAGCCTCAGTAAATTAAAAAAAACTGAAATCATATCAAGCATCTTTTCTGACCACAACGCTATGAGATTAGAAATCAATTACAGGGGGAAAAAACCATGAAAAACAAAAACACATGGAGGCTAAACAATATGTTACTAAATAACCAAGAGATCACTGAAGAAACCAAAAAATACCTAGAGACAAATTACAATGAAAACACGATGATCCAAAACCTATGCAGCAAAAGCAGTTCTAAGAAAAGCAGTTCTAAGAGGGAAGTTTATAGCAATATAAGCCCACCTCAAGAAACAAGAAAAATCTCAAGTAAACAATCTAACCTTGCACCTAAAGCAATTAGAGAAAGAAG
>NW_020172742.1:499919-517518 GCF_003031525.2 Neophocaena asiaeorientalis asiaeorientalis
AAAACTATAAGACACTGATGAAAGAAATTAAAGGTGATACCAACAGACGGAGAGATATACCATGTTCTTAGATTGGAAGAATCAACATTGTGAAAATGACTATACTACCCACAGCAATCTACAGATTCAGGGCAATCCCTACCAAATTACCAATGGCATTTTTTACAGAACTAGAACAAAAAATCTTAAAATTTGTATGGAGACACCAAAGACCTCAAGTAGCCAAGCAATCTTGAGAAAGAAAAATAGGAAGTAATCAGGCTCCCAGACTTCAGACTATACTACAAAGCTACAGTAATCAAGACAATATGTTACTGGCACAAAAACAGAAATATAGGTCAATGGAACAGGATAGAAAGCCCAGAGATAAACCCACACACCTATGGTCAACTAATCTATGACAAAAGAGGCAGGGATATACACTGGAGAAAAGACAGTCTCTTCAGTAAGTGGTGCTTGGAAAACTGGACAGCTACATGCAAAAGAAAGAAATTAGAACACTCCCTAACACCATACACAAAAATAAACTCAAAATGGAGAACACTCTTTGACATAAATCACAGGAAGATCTTTTTCGATCCACCTCCTAGAGTAATGGAAATAAAAATAAACAAATGGGACCTAATGAAACTTCAAAGCTTTTGCACAGCAAAGGAAATGCTGAACAAGATGAAAAGACAACCCTCAGAATGGGAGAAAATATCTGCAAATGAAGCAACTGCCAAAGGATTAATATCCAAGATATACAAGCAGCTCATGCAGCTCAGTATCAAAAAACCAAACAACGCAACCCAAAAATGGGCAGAAGACCTAAACAGACATTTCTCCAAAGAAGATATACAGATTGACAACAAACACATGAAAGGATGCTCAGCATCACTGATCATTAGAGAATGCAAATTAAAACTACAATGACGTATCACCTCCCACCGGTCAGAATGGCCATCATCAAAAAATCTACAAACAACAAATGCTGGAGAGGGTGTGGAGAAAAGGGAACCCTCTTGTACTCTTGGTGGGAATGTAAATTGATACAGCCACTATGGAGAACAGTATGGAGCGTCCTTAAAAAAGTAAAAATAGAATTACCATATAACACAGCAGTGCCACTACTGGGCATATACCCAGAGAAAACCATAACTCAAAAAGACACATGCACCCCAATGTTCATTGCAGCACTATTTACAACAGCCAGGTCATGGAAGCAACCTAAAGGCCCATCGACAGACGAATGGATAAAGAAGATGTGGTACGTATATACAGTGGAATATTACTCAGCCATAAAAAGGAACAAAATTGGGTCATTTGTAGAGACGTGGATGGATCTAGAGACTGTCAGACAGAGTGAAGTAAGTCAGAAAGAGAAAAACAAATATCGTATATTAACGCGTATATGTGGAACCTAGAAAAATGGTACAGATGAACTGGTTTGCAGGGCAGAAATAGAGACACAGATATAGAAAACAAACGTATGGACACCGAGGGGGAAAAGTGGCGGTGGGGGCGGTGGGTGATGAACTGGGAGATTGGGATTGACATGTATACACTTATGTGTATAAAATGGATGATTAATAAGAACCTGCTGTATAAAAAAATAAATAAAATTCTAAAGTTCAAAAAAAAAAAAGTGAGTGGAGCGTGAGAATTTGTCCCCTTGGGAGTAAAAAACACCTGATAATCAAATTTTGGGCACCATACTCTGGACAAAACTAGCCTTGTCAGTTCTCTCATGTAAGCAGTGAGACGATTTCTTCAAAGGACAGATGACCCTCAGACGTAAGTGAGTCTCCTCCTCAAGGACATCAGTGCTCCCAACGGATCAACCTGGCTCTCTCCTATGTTATTAAAACATGAATTATTTTTTCTCAGGTTGTTCACTTGGCTATGCGCAGAGAGGTTTTCACTTTCTCCAAGGAATGTTCTCACTGACACAAATTCAAGCCCTTCAAGATCTTCTTGTCAACTCCTGAGTACAGACATGGCTGAGGTGAGCATTGGTGCTGATGTCGAATAATTAGCTGGTTTCCAATAGGGCTGGGTGTAAACAGTTTATATTGCACTAGGAAGGAGAATTAAGCCAAGTAGAAAAAAATCAGGAAAAGATGGTTCCCGTGTGTGAGAAAGGTCTTGAAGCCTCAGAACAACGCCCAGAAGTACATGCTGGGTTGAAACTCAGCCATTATAGCGGAAGATGGAAAGACAGACAGATGAGCAAAATGGGAGGAAATTAGCATTGACTCTGTGTCTGCCACCAAGGCACTGTGCTAGGGTTCGTATGGCCGCAATTAGCCTTCTGCCCTTCTACATTATGGAGGGAAGAAATAGAAAATATCACTTTACAGCTTGAGGTGTGAAGCCAGAAAGGGCTGGGTTTGACTCTACCTTTGGCTGCACGTGTGGCCTTGGGCAATGATCTATATGATCTGTGTTTCTTTTATCTATAAAGCAGACATTCTATCAGTACTTACGGCTCACAGAGCTTTTATGAAGATTACTGACATCTGCCAAGCAAAGCACTTAGTATAATGATCAGGATTCAAAGGCGATGTGTGTAAATTGTAATCATTACGATTTTCCCCACTGTAGAGAAGAAGACTTCAGTCTCAGATTAACTGATTTTTTTTTCTTTTCCATTATGGTTTATTACAGGATATGGAATACAGTTCCCTGCGCTATACAGTAGGAGTTTGTTGTTTATCCATCCTATATATAATAGTTTGCATCTGCTAATCCCAAACTCCCAGTCCATCCCTCCGCCAACCCCCTCTCCTACCTTGGCAGCCACAAGTCTGTTCTCTATGTCTGTGAGTCTGTTTCTGTTTCACAGATAGGTTCATTTGTGTCATATTTTAGATTTCACGTATAAGTGATATCATATGGTATTTGCCTTTCTCTTTATGACTTACTTCACTTAGTAGGGGAATCCCTAGGTTCACGTATGTTGTTGCAAATGGCATTATTTCATTCATTTTTTATGTGTAATATTCTATTGTATATATATACCACCTCTTCTTTATCCATTCACCTGTCGATGGACATTTAGGTTGCTCCCATGTCTTGGCTATTGAAATTAGTGCTGCTATGAACACAGGGGTGCATGTATCTTCTCAAATTATAGTTTTATCCAGAGAGATTAACTGATCTGATCTGGACACACCTCATGTCCTTGATCTTATGTGCTCACAAAATTTAAGCTTCATTATTGAAGCCATACCACGCAGTAACTCTGTAGCCTATGTCTCCTAAGTCTTACTTACAGATGCTGTTCTGAAGCAGTAGCCTTCCTGTCTTATTCTCACTGTTTTATACCATTAGAGAAGCTTTACATTCAGAGGAAGCATTTACCTATGGAAGGCACTCCACTGTCCCAAGCTGCTGCGATCTTTCTGTTCTGCTTTAGTCATTCAGACGTTCACGGTACCTTCCAGCTCCGTATCTTCTGCAAAGCTGATTAGCATGCCTTCTGCAGCCTCGTGGCTCATGGAAGTGTTGGAGCTCCACGGGGCATCCCTAGAGACCAACTTTCCTCTGGTGCAGCACCAAGTCTTACCACCTTATTTTACAAGTGAGTAAACAGGTCTAGAGACATCAGACGTCTATTTTGTGCCGCATGGCTAGTGAGTGGGTGAACCAGCACTTTCCTTTAGAAGGAAAAGAGAAAGAGATTTTATTTTTAATAAAGGAGTAAAAGCACCAAGTCAGCATTCCTTTCTTGGGAATAACATCTAATAGAAGAAAGCATCAAGTACTCAGGGTGTGAGTAGGCACCATGGCAGGACAGATACAAAGATGCACAGGTAATGAGCTCCTTGCCCTCAGAGAGGTTATCACACAGTCTGGGGAAAGGGTAAATGTTTGGTTTTGATGCTTCTTAACAAGCCAAGATTATTATCTTTAATAATTAAAGTGCAAAGAGTTGCAAGAGGGAGAGAATGTCCCTTCCAATGCCTGCTGTCTACTGGCCTCTTCCCAGAAGCCCAGCCCTCCCCTGGCTCTTTACAGACAGGGCATGTCAGATGATCTTTGCGAGAAAGACATTTCAGGTGTAGAATGAATGGGCACAGTCCATTGTAGACATGTGAATTTTATTTACTGGGGTTACAGAGCCACGTGTTCATGAGCTCTAATCCTAACCCTCAGCCTGCAGAAAGGCAACTTGGGGGCAAAAGTGCTAAAATCTCTACTGAGCGACGAAGTGGTGCCTGTTAGGAGGGGCTCTGTAACTCGATAATCAAATGTGTGTGGTGGGCACACATGGGAGGCATGCCATTCCCCAGGACCTCACAGGACCCACAACTCTGCTAATTCAAAAGTAACTTTTGTTCTTAAATAATAACTTTATAATAATATTGATAATAATAAATAATCCATAGGAAAGGAATCTATCTATTTTTCTCAGAGCATAAATCTGCAACCATGACATCACTGTTTTTTCCCCTAATTCTGTTTTGTTTTGTTTTAAAATTATCTCTTATATTAGGCAATATGTTTGCACCTCTAGTAATACCATGGCACATCATTAATGGCTTATCAAATTCCAATTCCAAGCCAGGCTTACTAATTTTATGGACGTATTTTCTAGTTCTAAAATAAATACTACTGCAGAAATGACACAGTTATTTCATATAATAAAGACCATTTTACTTTAACAGTCGCTGCTGTTATAACTTAAGTATCATATCACTTGCAGAATATTTGATGCACAGAAGCCAAAGGAGGATACACAGAATTCCAACAAAGGAGAATAAGTTCTTTCTATTTCAATGGCTCAAGGGGTGCACCCACGGGATAAGAACATTTAACATGGTTTAAACTTTCTGTAGGTTGACAGCTTTGAAGTTTGGGGATTACATTAAAAAAATTAGGGATATATCTTATTTCAAATTTGGGGCATAGAGTTTTTATAAATATTTTGGGTTAAGCTCATTTTGAAAATGTACTGGGTTGGCCCAAAAGTTCATTTGTGTTTTTCCATAGGATGTTGTGGGAAAACCCGAATGAACTTCTGGGCCAACCCAGTATCATTCAGATCTTCATTGACAGCAATCCCACTGTCATGAAAATTTCGGTTGAAAGTGATTTTACAAATGCAAGCACCCAGAGTGATTTACAGAAAAACAGAAAATGCCAGTGCCCCTGGTTGCCACCTTGCGTGTGTGTGTCCTGGGGGGATGGGGGTAGTGGTCACTATGTCCTTCAAAGTCCAAACCAGGGAGGCTGAAGATCTCGGCCACCCACTCATTTAAGCCCCTAAATGGCATGCCCCTCTTTGTAGTGGGCTCCTTCTAGACTCTTCTTCCCGAGCTACTTTCTGCTGTGGGTGGGTCAGTCTGACCTCACTGCCCCCAAACATTCCCTATTTGATTACGACTCTGTGCCTAGGGTGCCCTTTTGACCTCCCTAATGTCTCCCATTGTTTAAGACCCCAAGATTAAGCCCCACTTTTACTCTGAGACTTACTACCCCAGTTTACAAACAATAATATCCACTCCAACCTCTTGACACTGGAGGATATTCCTTCTCACCAGTATTCCAGCCTTCCTGGCATACTTAATAGATAAACAAATTAATAAATTTCCCTAATACATCAAGGTACCTATATTTGGTTCTGGGCAAAGCTGGCCAATACAGGATCACAGAGCCCACTGTTAAATCTTCAAGTATACGGTGAGGCACTGATGTCACCTTGACAGCATAAGATCAGTGAGGTTGAGAATATTTTTATACCACAGAAATCGGTAAGAGCTACAAATCATCCCACCCTCAAAAAAAAAAAAAAAAATAGTGCTGGTTGATAAATATATAGCAACATGCTATCATTTACAGATGACATGTTAAAGAACTCTGCAGTCTGACTGCCCAAGTTTGAACCCTACTTGACCACTTACCAGCTAAGAGACTATACACAAGTTATTAAATATCTCTAAGTTCCAGTGTCTTTATTTATCAAATGGACATATCAAAAGAATCAGGATTGCAGTGGAGTAGTGAAACAAAAATCAAACATACATGCCACGTGGTTGACAGGGTGCCTAGTACAGTGTATCTCCTTCAATAAGTGTCAACTGTTATCACTGTTGTCATTATTATTATTACTTTTCAGCATGTAGCAAGAGAGGAACAGACTTAAAACTAGAGTCAGCATTAATTAAATATATTTTAGTCAGTTTTGATTAATGTATATTTAAAAAGAAAATTCATGGAGCTGTCCAGTTTTCCCAGCACCACTTATGGAAGAGGCTCTCTGCACCACTGTATGTTCTGGCCTCCTCTGTCATAGAGTAGGTGACCATAGGTGCATGGGTTTATCTCTGGGCTTTCTATCCTGTTCCATTGATCTATATTTCTGTTTTGTGCCAGTACAATACTGTCTTGATTACTGTAGCTTTGTAGTATAGTCTGAAGTCAAGGACCCTGATTCTTCCAGCTCTGTTTTTTTTCTTTTGTTTGTCTGTTCGTTTTCTCAAGATTGCTTTTGCTATTCGAGGTCTTTTGTGTTTCCATACAAATTGTACAATTTTTTGTTTTAGTTCTGTGAAAAATGCCATTGGTAATTTGATAGGGATCATATTGAATCTGTGGATTACTCTGGGTAGTATAGTCATTTTCACAAGATTGATTCTTCCAATCCAAGAACATGGTATATCTCTCCATCTGTGTCATCTTTGATTTCTTTCATCGGTATCTTACAGTTTCCTGCATACAGGTCTTTTGCCCTCTTTAGGTAGGTTTATTCCTGGGTATTTTATTCTTTTTGTTGCAGTGGTAAGTGGGATTGTTTCCTTAATTTCTCTTTCTGATCTATCGTTGTTAGTGTACAGGAATGCAAGAGATTTCTGTGTATTAATTTTGTATCCTGCAACTTCACTAAATTCACTGACTAGCTCTAGTAGTTTTCTGGTGGCATCTTTAAGATTTTCTATGTGTAGTATCATGTCATCTACAGTGACAGTGACAGTATTACTTCTTTGCTAATTTGCAATGAAATTAGAACACTCCCTAACAGCATACACAAGAATAAACTCAAAATGGATTAAAGACCTAAACGTAAGGCCAGACACTACAAGACTCTTAGAGGAAAACATAGGCAGAACACTCTTGGACATAAATTGCAGCAAGATCTTTTTTGACCCACTTCCTAGAATGAGAATAAAAACACAAATAAACAAACAGGACCTAATTAAATTTAAAAGCTTTTGCACAGCAAAGGAAACCATAAACAAGACGAAAAGACAACCCTAAGAATGGGAGAAAATATTTGCAAACGAACCAACTGATGAAGGATTAATATGTGAAATATACAAACAGCTTATGCAACTCAATATCAAAAAAACAAACAACCCGGGACTTCCCTGGTGGTCCAGTGGTTAAGAATTCACCTTTCAATGCAGGGGACGTGTTTTCCATCCCTGGCCGGGGAACTAAGATTCCACATGCTACGGGACAACTAAGCCCACACGCTGCAACTGCAGAGCCTGTGCACTCTAGAGCCTGTGTGCCCCAACTACAGAGCCCCTGCACTGCAACTACTGAGCCCATGTGCTCTGGAGCCCGTGTGCCACAACTAGAGGGCCCGTGCACTGCAACAAAAGAACTCGCATGCTACAACAAAGATCTTGTGTGCTGCAATTAAGACCTGATGCAGGGGTTTCCCTGGTGGCGCAGTGGTTGAGAATCTACCTGCTAATGCAGGGGACATGGGTTCGAGCCCTGGTCTGGGAAGATCCCACATGCCGTGGAGCAACTAGGCCCGTGGGCCACAACTACTGAGCCTGTATGTCAGGAGCCTGTGCTCTGCAACAAGAGAGGCTGCGACAGTGAGCGGCCCGCGCACCGCGATGAAGAGTGGCCCCTGCTCGCCGCAAGTGGAGAAAGCGCTCGCACAGAAACAAAAACCCAACACAGCCAAAAATAAATAAATAAATAAATAGCCAAGCATTTGAAGCCCTTTAAAAAAAAAAGAAAAAAAAAAAAAGACCTGATGCTGCCAAATACATAAATAAAAATAAATAAATATTTAAAGAAAAAAACAATTAAAAAATGGGCGGAAGACCTAAATAGACACTTCTTCAACGAAGGCATACAGATGGCCAACAAACACATGAAAAGATGCTCAACATCACTAATTATTAGAGAAATGCAAATCAAAACTACAATGAGATATCACTTCACACTGGTCAGAATGGCCATCATCACAAAATCTACAAACAAGAAATGCTGGAGAGAGTGTGGAGAAGAGGGAATCCTCTTGTACCATTGGTGGGAATGTAAACTGATACAGCCACTACGGAGAACAGTATGGAGGTTCCTTAAAAAACTAAAAATAGAATTACCATGTGACCCAGCAATCCCACTACTGGTCATATGCCCAAAGAAAACCGTATTTCAAAAAAACACATGCACCCCAATGTTCACTGCAGCTCTATTTACAATAGCCAGGACATGGAAGCAACCTAAGTGTCCATCATCGGATGAATGGATAAAGAAGATGTGCCACATATATACAATGGAATATTACTCAGCCATAAAAAAGAACGAAATTGGGTCGTTTGTAGAGACGTGGACGGACCTAGAGTCTGTCATACAGAGTGAAATTAAGTCAGAAAGAGGGAAACAAATATTATATATTAACGCATATATGTGGAATCTGAAAAAATTGGTACAGACAATCTTATTTACAAAGCAGAAATACAGACACAGACATAGAGAACAAACATATGGATACCAAGGGGGAAGTGGGGGTGTGCGATGAACTGGGAGATTGGGATTGACATATATACACTACTGATACTATGTATAAAATAGATAACTAATGAGAATCTACTGTATGGCACCAGCAACTCTAATCAGTGCTCTGTGGTGACCTAAACGGGAAGGAAATCCAAAAAAGAGGGGATATATGTATATGTATAGCCGATTCACTGTGCTGTACAGTAGAAACTAACACAACATTGTAAAGCAACTATACGCCAATAAAAATTAAAAATACATAAATAAATAAAAAGAAAATTCAGCAACTATATCAAATCAATAAAATCCCAAAATACTTTTCATGAGTAGAAGCTGGGCTTGCTATACCACAAAAGGATGGGAAATAATATTTGAAACTTAGATCTGGCTCTCAGTGCCATAATCCACTAGCTGTATGACACTTGGCAAGGTTAGTGAGTTAATCTGTGTGACTCAGCTTCCTCATCTGTAAAAATGAGGATCAAAGTACTTACTCATAGCATTATTGGGAGCATTATGTAGAAAAAGTAGCCTACACAGTTCCTGGCTGGCTGTGGGTACCTGGCCATGGTTAATTTCCTTCTCTCCTCATTTCTCTGGTAGGAAAATGAAGAAAGTCTACACATCAGGTGAGCTTTGTGAACTGTTAACGAAGCTCTGCCCTTCATTATTTGTCCGTAGGTCCTGATTTCAACTAGAGTTGTTTTTCAGGACCAAGAGGTAAAATTTGCAATGAATATGATCATTATTATTAATGACTAAGATCTCAGGGAGGGAGATTGATGTTACCAATAAAAGAAAATTGGAAAGTCCAGAAAGTGAGTTGGCTTGGGGG
This sequence comes from Neophocaena asiaeorientalis asiaeorientalis, assembly GCF_003031525.2. Classification (NCBI taxonomy): domain Eukaryota; kingdom Metazoa; phylum Chordata; class Mammalia; order Artiodactyla; family Phocoenidae; genus Neophocaena; species Neophocaena asiaeorientalis. The sequence continues at coordinate 509,485 of NW_020172742.1, forward strand.
AAATGATGATGAATTTGGTTCCAGACATAAATTTGAGCAAAGAGGGCCCTCTAGTCCAGGCAACTGCAAACATAGGGAGGGAATCTAGGAGAAGAATGAGGGTTGAAAATGTAGATTTCCCAGGGCATCGTCAAAAAATGGTTAATACCAGGCGGGTGGAAGAAGTCGGGAGATGAAATGCCCAAGGAGAATTACAGAGGACAGGAAACTGGCTGCAGGAGCACACTCCCCCTTGGAAAGGAGCGGGTCGGAGAGGAGAAACTGCTCAGAAAAGCAAAATCAAAGGCAGATAAGGAAAACCGAGAGAGCCCCTTCATGGGAAAAGCGGGCCCAGCCGAGTTCTGTGCATATAAGGCTGTCTGCATGCCCACAGGTCTACTGATGTAAAATATCTCGGGATGGGGCTCCAGTGCCTAGAATTTTAAAGCAGGAGTTGCCAAGCTTTTCCTATAAAGGGTCAAATATTCAGTAAACATTTCTGCCACAACTCAACTCTGCAGTTGTAATGCAAAAGTAGCCATTAAAACATATGTAAACGAATGGTTGTGGTCACGTTCCAATAAAACTTTACTTACAAAAATAGGCAGCCCTCTGGATTTGACCAGGGGCTCTAGTTTTGTCAATCCCTGTTTAAAAGGCTTGTGAGAGCCACTGAAATAGAGAAATGCTATCGGGTTGACCAGAAAGTTCGTTTGGGTTTTTCCAATTACAGAAAAACCCGAACGAACTTTTTTGGCCAACCCAGTAAGAGGTCAGGGACCACCTATGTTTGATTCTTTCCATCTCCCCAAGCACCTAACAAGGCACCTGGCACAACTCAACGTGTACTTTTTTTTTTTTTTTTTTTTGCGGTACGCGGGCCTCTCACTGCTGTGGCCTCTCCCGCTGCAGAGCACAGGCTCCGGACACACAGGCCCAGCGGCCATGGCTCACAGGCCCAGCCGCTCCGCGGCATGTGGGATCTTCCCGGACCGGGGCACGAACCCGCGTCCCCTGCATCGGCAGGCGGACTCTCAACCACTGCGCCACCAGGGAAGCCCTATACAACGTGTACTTTTAAGTCGAGGGTTTACTGATGTGGAGAAGTGTTCTAAAGCACATTTATACTCCAGTATTTTATAAAGGACCAGTAAATAGCTTTCTAACAAAACCCAAGACACACATGCATTTTCACTGGCTCCAAAGCCTCCAGCTAAAATACTGTAGATGAGAGGGTACAATTATAGATCCAGCCAGCAGAGATTTCTGTAGGGACAAGGCAAATATTCTGGAAACCCAACAAAAACACCAAGCAGGCAAAAGTCCATTTCAAGATGCTTTATGGGGTCCTGGAGACCAAAACACATTAAAATCCCAGAGATATCACAGGCACAGGGCTGTCTACAAGCCCCAAATTTTGAAGTCAGAGATTTCTTCTGATTTAGAAACCTTTGCAGCTGCCCTCTCCCCAGCCACTCATAGCTCCTCAGAAGACACCACTTCCACCGTATTTCAGCAAGACCCACAGTGCTATTAACCACTCGGCAAGAACCAAACTCTTCCAAGAGATCTAATTTGGTTAATATGCGCAGCTCATGTTGTAGTAACCTAATAAAAATTTTTAATAAAACACGCAATGGACTCCAGAGGTAACGTGTTGTTTTCATAGGAGATGATCTTGGTCTGTGGTGGATCTCACTCTTCTCCCTCCTGAGGCAGAGAATATCTTTGGGTAACCTGACTCATGTTGAACATGGGGGAGTTTTGCTTTAGCCCTTAGGCTGGACAACTGATATTCCTGTCTTTATATAGATTCTGACAGTTGGAAAGACCTCTAGCTACTGATTTCTTTAAGCTCATAACAATGAAGTTGCACGTGTTTTGTAATTTGCAAGCCCCTGGTCCTCACTTTCAGTTTTCTTGCTAGTAAACTCTCAGCTTGAAAAGACTCCATTTCAAGAGTCAATGTGCACGTCCTTTGCCAGGATTTGCTGGCTGGAGGCTGAGTTTTCTGCTGGATCTGAGAATTCACTGCTATATCATCCTTATGTGCAATTCTTGCTCATCTGGACAAGGCAAGGGGTCCCCAATCTTTGTGCCCCCATCTAACAAGCTCAGACAACAATAGATGTTGAGAATTTGTACCCTGAGTCTCTCTCTGGCTCACTTTCACTTCCCTGTTAAGCTCAGCTGGCTGGGCAACAGGCAGCCTCTGGGCTCTATAAGTTGTCCAAGGACTGTATCTCACTCACCCCCATACCCCAGGATTTGGCACTCAAAATGCGGATTGAACCACCACTGAGACTGGAGTGTCAGCCCAAGTCTCCTCTCCTCCAGGCCCACTCAGCTGCCTCTAAGTTCTACTCTAGTTAGTACTTCCAAGAGGAAGGCATCTCCAATTCAAATAGGAAAGAAAAACAGCTCTTAATATTGTCGGGAAACTAAAGTGTCACATAAGCAGACAAACCCCCCAAATTAGAAGTCCTGGAAAATCTCCAAGATTAGGCCAAGTTTCTTTCACTTAGAACCTTAAGATTCTCTTCTCTATCCCAACAATAAGTCATCTCAGCTACCTGCCCAGGGTCTCACACAGTAGTTTACTGAATGAAAGAAATTTGTTAAATGGATGGATGGATACATGGATGGAGAGACAAACAGGACAGGAAAAAAAGAGAAAAAATTAAGGAGGTAGCCCATTCTCCTAAGTTCTCTTGTCTTGGAGAGCCCCCCTGTACATCAGCATACTAAGGGCTCTCTATTAAACTGAGATGTGGTTCATGTGGTATGTTTTAGAAATTGCTGCTTTCCGGATTTTCTTCTATGTTCATGGCAACTTTCTCTCCATTATGCTACCAAGAAAGAGATGAGGAGAAAAAAAGTTGGTGCAAAGAGCACATCATAAAAATAAACACAAAAGGGCTTCCCTGGTGGCGCAGTGGTTGAGTCTGCCTACCGTTGCAGGGGACACGGGTTCGTGTCCACATGCCGTGGAGTGGCTGCGCCCGTGAGCCATGGCCGCTGAGCCTGCGTGTCCGGAGCCTGTGCTCCACAATGGGAGAGGCCACAACAGCGAGAGGCCCGCGTACCGCAAAAAAAAAAACACACAAAAACTTTTTTGTTTATCAAAGCAACATGCATAGGACGTCAATATACAGTCATGTGATCAGAAAGAGGCAATAACTGGCCCCAAACTGTGGACTCAGACCCTAGAGTGCGGGCTGAAATCAAGTTCCCATTCAGACTCTGTTTCTTCAGAATTTCAGGGCCAGCTTATTGGTCCTGGGGTGCTTGTTAGTCCTGGCAACGCTTACATCTGGTTCTGACGTTGTGCTCTTGTTTTGTCTTTCAAGCAAACCAAGTACTAATTGGTTTTCCAAATGCTAATCAATAAAGAACTTTATTTTTCCTCAACAATTCAAGCCAAGTACAGTGTGAAAACTGCAGGCCCACTGCCTCCGTGCCACTGAAGAGAAATCAATGTCAGGCCCTTTCCAAAATGAGCTGCTGTTTGCATTCCCTCATAAGCAATAGTTTACCCTTTCTCAAAAGTCTACATTTGCATAACTACCTCTCCAACCTCCCAAGTTAGGGACCGGAGTCTCATGGCTCTCAAGATATTTTTAACCTACTGAAGCAGTGTCACGTCCTTGCTACAAATCATTCTTACTCAAAAGCGAAATCAATGCACTTGATCCGTAAGAAACCCATGAATAAGTTGAAGACCTGAAATAAGAATGAGATTGTGGGATACTAGGGAGACAGTTCTAGACATGCGTATAGACAGGTATCTGTGGAACACGGTGATTAAAGGCCAGTATCTCCATAGAGAATATTCAGTGACCTACGTTGACGACATGTCTTGTATACGTTAGTCAAAGCGGCAGTGATTCAGCTTGTGAAGTGTGTCTGCACGTGTGTGTGTCTGACAGTATGTATAGCTTTGAGGAGCTAGGACAACCATTCCCAGATATTTAAAGTACTGTCCTGTGGAAGACAGTGCTTGGAATAATTCACTTTCCTACTCCTAAAACTTTGATGAGCCGAGTCTGCAGGGAAAAGTACCTAGACTCTTTTCTATCCTGATATTGACAGTTGTAAGTTAAATTCATATTTTCGATTTCAATCCTCTTCGACTGCCTCTTTAGTCTACAATCCTGAAAAAACAGCGTACTTAGTTCATACTTAGTTAACTTCCTTCCCCTGGAATGCATACATTTATTTTTCTCTCACATTCATGTCAGCTTTTTGTTTCATTTTCCCAGGAGTCTCTCTTAAATATAAATTAATTCAAAAGCAGTATTTCCAGGCATGTCAACCATACAACAGATTGCTTTACCAAGGCCAAATTAAGGCAGGATGTTGCCTCCTACTTGAGCGTATACTCAAACTATGAAATGGCAAATATGTATTCATTTTAGGCAGATATGCCTAAATTGACGTGTATGTAGATAAACACTACTGCTCAGAAACAAAAAGCAGTTACCCCTGACGCTCGTCAGATTGATCTGCTGATTTCAACCTAAGTGAAGGTCAAGAAAATGCTCTGAATGTTACCATCTTTATCACTTCCTTATATTAAAAACACTGACATGGGGCTTCCCTGGTGGCGCACTGGTTGAGAGTCCGCCTGCCAACGCAGGGGACGTGGGATCGTGCCCCGGTCCGACGGGAGAGGCCACGGCAGTGAGAGGCCCGCGTACCACAAAAACAAAAACAAAACAAAAAAACCCCCACTGACATGAATAACAGTAATTTAACACTAAAGAAGCACCAACAACTCTCACACAGCTCAAGACTCTCCAAAGTCTGCTCCTACCCAGTTTCACCCTAATCCCCACAACTCTTCTTTACATTTTTACCTCGTGCTGTACCACATTTGATTCTAGTAAAAGTGCACTACAGAGTGCCCCATCACCCTGCCCTGTGTTTCTCTCAGGGTAGGGCTGATTCATATCCAAACTAAAGTAAGACCCGTGAGAAGAGGGACTTGCTGTTTCTTCCCTGCAGTGCTTCTGGCACGTGTAACAATGCCCAGCACATAGTAGACACTTAATAAACACAATAAATATCTGTGGGCTGGACAACTGCCTGTAACCGTCACAACAGAGTGGATACTCAATGAGTATTAGAAAAGATCTCTACGAGCGCATACTGAACCACGCTTCCATGTGTGGGCTAAGACAGTGGGCACCAGAGCTGTAGCACAGCAACATCCATGTGGCGCCATTATCATGGTATTAGATGTCGATTTGAGATGGGCATGAAATGGTTACAGTAAATTACACTACCAGACAGGATGAAAATTAGCATGTCCCATGGTTCCTGGTGCTCCCAAGTTTGTCCAGTGAGGGGGGGAACACACTTGTAACTCAGTTACAAATTTTGTGGGCAAAATTGTTCCCTATTATTACCCTGAATCAGGTAGATTTACCTATCCTGTACTGGGCAGAGCTGGACAACCAAAGGCCACCCCTCAGGGTGGGCATTCATTTTGTTGACGATGCATATATTAGTCAGAAGGATATGGCTCACATGTTCCTTTCTAATGCGTGGAAATGAATTCACCATCTTTGCCAAGATCATAGGAATCACCTTTGGGAAACTGCAAGTATAAAATGATTAGACATTCAACCAATTCCTTGAGGATATACTAGAGAATTACACTTAATAGTGAAAGGCAAAAGGACCAAGGATTCGTATCATAAGCTTAGACTCCAGGTTATGGGAAATGGGAAGCAAAATGGTCAACGCCATACTTTTGAAAGAAAAAGGAAAAGGTGGTGCATGTGTGGAAAATGCATTGAAGGAGGAGTAGATGGAAGACAAGAGGACTGTCAGTGGATGAAGAGTGATGTGGATGTAAAATGGTCAGGATTGAAATGGGGGACGGGGGGCTCGAGGGAGGTTTATTTTGTCTCCCTTCTCACGGAGCCATTTGTCGGTCACGGTTCGTGCACACACCACTCGTGTTGTCCCTTTATTCTGAGATCACACATCATTCACCCTGCTGCTCTCCGCTCTCCAAACCCACGCTAATTAATCCTTTCCAGAAGGCTGGGATGTGGCCTCAGCCTGCGTCGCCACAGAGCACTCCAGAAGCTACTTTCATTCTGTCACATTAGCAATGTAATGTAAATAGTAATATGTAATGTAATAGTAATGTAAATTTCAGCTCCCTGCTTCCACCCAGGTGTGCCTTCTTTCTGAAATGACAGCTTCGACTCACATATCCAACTCTCAGTTTCTTATAAAAATTGGGTAGGCTAATAGCTACCCTATACCTGTTAAAGTCTTCAATGAGTTAAAGGATGTGATGTCCCCAATGCCATGTCAACCATACAGCAGGCATTCAAAAAATAGCCGTGAGGGTTTCCCTGGTGGCGCACTGGTTGAGAGTCCACCTGCCGATGCAGGGGACACGGGTTCGTGCCCCGGTCCGGGAAGATCCCACGTGCCACGGAGCGGCTGGGCCCGTGGGCCATGGCCGCTGAGCCTGCGCGGCTGGAGCCTGTGCTCCGCAACGGGAGAGGCCACAGCAGTGAGAGACCCGCGTACCGCTAAAAAAAATATAAAAACAAAACCAAAAAAAAATAGCCGTGATCCTCATTATTAATGAAGCCTGCTGGACATGGGAAGTCTATACACGTTGGTGCCTTGACCGCCTCTCCTCTATTCTTCACCTGACCTTTCTTCTTCTCTCTTCAAGGTCCAGTTCAATTTGCCTTCCTCTATCAAGCCACACCCCCAAACAGGATCATGATGGATCTGTTTATATGCATGTGTCCTGGACCAGCCGGGGAGTCGCTGAGAGTTTGGCTGCATGACTTATCTCTGTATCCCAGCTCGCTTGCACATAGTAAATACTCAGTAAACTGCTTAACTAATGAGAGCCTAGATGTGGGTGGTAAGTGAATTCTCAGCACACGATCTAGGAACTGTAGCCATGCTTTATGAGTAAGGATGAAGTCCTTGGAAAACAAGGGCAAATATTATGAGCAAGTGGGCCCTCCATTTCCACTGCTGGAAAATAAGAAGAGAAGCCTCTAGAGGTGTTGAGAGGATTGTACAAGATATCGCGTGCACCGTGCTTACCACTAAACATGGCAAACTGAGCATTCCAGGAGCAGCAGCTACCTGGGCACGATTACAAGTTGTGTTCGGGTGCTGCCACCATCACAGGGGCCAACCTAACATGCCTTTCTTACCGAATACAGATGAGCAACCCCTATTCCTTGAGGGCTGGGCAAGCATTCTGAAAGCTTCAGGAAGACCCGACAGAGGCACTGTTCTGTCCAGTCATCCTTCACAATAGAGCCACCTGTCCAGGAGGCTGCTAAGAGGACCTATGCCTGAAAGGTATAGAAATGCAGATCCTGCGAAGCAAGGTTCTTCTCACAAATTTCCTTTTCTCCATGTTCCAATCAGCATGCACATTTTTTTTTAAATTTACTTTTGGCTGCGTTGGGTCTCTGTTGTTGCACGCAGGCTTTCTCTAGTTGTGGTGAGCGGGGGCTACTCTTCGTTGCGATGCGTGGGCTTCTCGCTGCGGTGGTTTCTCTTGTTGCGGAGCATGGGCTCTAGGTGCCCGGGCTTCAGTAGTTGCAGCACACGAGCTCAGTAGTTGCGGCACACAGGCCCTAGAGTGAAGGCTTCAGTAGTTGCTGCGTGTGGCCTCAGTAGTTGTGGCGCACAGGCTTAGCTGCTCCACGGCATGTGGGATCTTCCTGGACCGCGGACTGAACCCATGTCGCCTGCATTGGCAGTCGGATTCTTAACCACTCCTCCACCAGGGAAGCCCCCGCATGCACATTTTTAAAAGTAAAGCAAAACCACCGCATTTCAAGGTTGTCGGACTTTTTGTTGGTTTATTTGCTTGCTTGCATATTTGTTTACTTAAAGGTACAATACCGATGACAGTTACCTTGAGAGGACCATGTAAAGCAGCCCAAGACTGCAAAGAATTCAGCCAATCAGGAAAGGAATTAGACCGTGGCCTAAGAAAGTGGAAAGGAAAGAAGGAAGGAAGGAAGGAAGGAAGGAAGGGAGGGAGGGAGG
>NW_020172742.1:517559-520447 GCF_003031525.2 Neophocaena asiaeorientalis asiaeorientalis
CTGGACACTGGTGCCCAGGTGTTTCCAAAGCCTATTTGTAAAGCAATGTAATCCAGCCCCGTATTTCCTAAACTGTAGCCCTAGAGAAAATTTAAGTTGCTACCATATCCCCAGGCCACCTTTACTTCTTAATGTTTTTCTTTGAGTCAACTCACTTTCTTTTAAAATTTCTATTTTAAAAAAGTAACTTTACATACCTATTGCAAATATAAAAGCAGTATCAATTCTCATACACAGACAGTAACTGTGAAAATAAATTCAATGGAAACAAAGCTATGCTATTAAATCTAGCAGAATTTAATGAGGCTCACTGTCTCGGTCACACAAACATTAGCAAGTGTTCAGCAGAGGTACGGTCTGACACTGAACTAAAACCATCTCCTCGGAGTCTGTAAGGCTGAAAGGGAATTGAAGAGGGAGTGGCTGTTTCAGCACAGGGCCCTCTGAACCCGTCTCAAGGACCACCATTAGAAGCCCCGTACTTTGGCAAATGTTGGTGCAGCAGAAAGAAGAGGCAAAGAAACCAGACAGCTACCCCAGCTCCACCATTACTAATTCTCAGTTCCACCTCACAAAGGAACGTACTTCCCCTGGAGACCTCAGGCCTCCATTTGTTAAATAAAGGATGTAGAGTTAATATACTGTTTCCCATTAAGCACAGGTAAAAACCTGTTGTATTCACCATGCTTCAGTTCTCCAAGGTGGATAAAGTAAGTAGAAATGCAACACAGTCCTGGAAATTTTAGCTCCCATATGAGTTCGACATGAACATCATTAATAATAGAAGATACAGTGCTGTCTTCCTTCTGTTTTAACTGCTCTGTCCCAGTAAGCAGCAGTGGACCCACCCACCAGGCTTTAAAAAGGAACAATCCAACACTGGACATGAGATGGCAGTGAGGACTCTGTGTCATCCGATCACCTGTGCTTGAGAATAAGCGACAACAAGCATGACCCTGATTATTACAGATACTGCGCTAGTCTGTGAGGGGAGTCCTCATTCATACTTTACCAGTAAGAATTCAATTCAGGTTTAAAATCCCAAAGGCAGTGCCCAAGGAAATGCATTTGGTAGACATTAGACCTCAACAATACAAGGTAATAGGTGATGTTCATTTAGTCCTATGTCACAAGGGCCCAGATTTTAATTAAAAAATGGTGTTTTCAACAGGTTTAGTGCACAATTTCTCCCTGATTACAAATGGAAGCAAAAACCAGGGGCCTCAAATCAGTCTGGAAGATTTCTGTAAGGCACAAAGGAAATGCTTGCCACCAAGGTAAGACGGTCATAAACGTGTGGATAACACTCCTCCCCTCCCACCCCCCGCCACGAGGCGGGTCCAGTCTCGAGGTGAGGTAAAGGCAGGTCTGGGACAGGATACAGAACAGGGGTCTACTTATTCAGCTGAAAGGGTGGATCTACGGCTCTGTTTTCTATCACGTTCAGCTTTCACTTTTATCAAGCATTCTGGGAACTAAAATGGGTGAATGATGTTTATAAAAGAAGATGAAACGCACACTTAGTCTTTGGTATAAATCAAAAGGTAAAGCACACAATGGCACCGGCCTCCTGGAAGAGAAGTAGGAAATAGACTTCTGCCCTCTTAACACAGGACGGACCGACTCCAAATGAAATTATCTTTCTCTTTCTATTTTCTATTCCCAGAACGCTTTTCAGTGTGTCACATGTCCACAAACTTCTGTGCACAGGTAGAAAGGAACTAGCAACTCTGAGAGGTAGGCAGGGAAGTTTCTGTAACTCTAAAGATGAGGAAGGAGGAAATCCTAGCGGATACACTGTGTTTAGCAGCTTCTGCTTCCTTTCCTCTTGAGGCTTACATCCCTCTACCCTCTTCCCCCTCGCCAGCCCCAGCTGCCAGACAGTAAAATCCTAATGGTGCCAAAACAGCGCTTCCCACATCCAGCTCACAATCACTAAACCTTCCCTGATTGGTCAAAGAACTGCACATGTGACCTCCTGAGCTAGCTAATCATATTTCTGCCCCCTCCAATGACAGCGATTGGCTCAAGGTCTGGACAGCAGAGCCAACAGAGTTTTTCCATAGGTTTAATATGTAAATATTTGAGGAGAATATGTGTTTATATTGGTCAGCTTAGGTTCAGTCATGGTGCTGTAACAAACCCCTAAAATTCAAGGGCTTTCAACAGCCAAGTTTTCTTTCTTGCTCCAAATATGATACCGACACAGTAAAGAAGTATACATTTCCCAAAGACAGAAGTACTACAAATCATATAGCCAAACTTGCTATCAATGGGTCAGGAAATGTATATTACTCCCACAGTAAATATGCTGAATATGTGACATCTGCTGGGACTAATAAGCTACAAGTATGTAAACACAGAACTATTAACAGCCATGTTACTTATTGGAAGAGAAACTGTGTATCAAGTAAGATTTTAATGGCGCAGTCAATCACAAAATACTCTATCCACCCATCCCCCAGGGAAAGCATGTGATCCAGGTATAGCCAATTAGGGTGGGCCATCCCCTTGGCTAAGTGACTGAAACTGATGGTCACAGAACAAGCAGGGCCAATCGGAGTGCTTCCCTAAGGTTGGCTTACAGATAACAGAGAAGACGATCCCTTTCCTATAGGATTTCTTGGCTAGAAGATGTGACTTTCAGGAGGTTGGATGCCACCTAATCTGTCATATCAGGAAAGTCTATCATTAGAGTGAAGCCAAATAGGAACAAATAAAAGTGAACAGAAAGAGGAAGAGAGAGAGAGAGGCAGAGACAAAGAGATATGAATCCACGCCTGGAATATCTTCAATCCCAGTTCCAGTCTCCAAAGCTTGCTTACTTCTAGTTACTAAATGTCCTCCTTGGATCCTGTGACTTATCTTTCCCAAGTTAATAAATTCTT
>NW_020172742.1:520465-570673 GCF_003031525.2 Neophocaena asiaeorientalis asiaeorientalis
GAGAGAGTTGCGGCTAATATAAAAAGTTAGGTTTAGGAGAGGCTAAATAGCTGGTCAGGTACACACTCTATAACCTGACATACAATGTCCCTCTTGAACTGGTCCTACTGCCTTTCCAGACTAATCTCCTGACCCCCTAGCCCACTTCACACCACCCAGTGGCAGTGCTGGCTTTTGCCCGAACACTCCCTACTTCTTCTCAACACTGGACATTTGTGTATACGTTTCGAATCCCTCGAGTCACCTCTGTTTCCTGGGAGAGTGTTCTGGAGAAAGGAAATAGCACATACAAAAGCTGCCTTTGCCTAACTCTTATTCAACCTTGGCATCTGGGTTTCAGCTTAGATTTAACTTCCAACAGGACCAGGAAGTCGACCCTGGCACCCCAAGACGGCACAAGCTTTTCCTCCTGCAAGCTCCCATGCTATCATTCTTACCCCATATTTTAACACCTGTCACACTGATCGCAATTATTTATTTACTTACTTTCTCTACCAGTAAACAAGGCTGTGTTGCGTTCATCTGTATATATCTAATAACGGTGTCTGACAAAAGATTTCAAAATATGTCGAATAAATGAATGTCTGATATCACTAGATAGAAAATGACATATCTGCCTCTAGAACCCGTGACTTCTAAGAACTGAGTACTTTCCCTAATACCTCTCCATATCACTGTATTTACAAATATCTCCAAAGTATATCAAGTACCGTAAAGTTTAACATTGATGAATCGCTTCCTTTCCTATGGACCAGTTCTTTGGTTTTCAAAAGAGAACCTGAGGTTGGGTGATGGGCCAAAAATAGGTAAACGTCATGATAAAGCTCCTCGCCTAGGGCAGGTAGGCTCCCGCAGCTCCCACTCTCGTCCCTTGATGGCAGGATTTCCTGTCAATAGAAAACTACATTCCCAAGATGCCCAGGCTCGGAGGTGTGTAGGTGACCTAGGTTCAGCCAGACTGACACACAGCTCCGTGACACTAGAAGCTAATTATGAGCAGTGTGGGAAGGTGGCAGCATGCAGAATGAGTGGACCTTGTGCCAGGCATGGTGGGGAAGGTGTATGGTTCTTCTGGGCACAGCTCACAAGGGACGCCCCAACATCAGTGGTACCAAGTGACATGAAGGGCAAGTGTGGGGTTTCATTGAGAACGTTCCATGCTATGGTTGGGCACTTCTCCCGGACACATGATCTTGGTCATGTAGCCCTAAGCCTACTTTCTGGTCCTCCTAGAAATTCTGTAAGCTACCTAATGCTCTGTGATTATTTTCCTTCTGATTAACCAGCACGAGTAGATTCTGTTATCTGCAAGAACCTTGATCTTACTAATCACTTCTCATGAAAGAGCCTTAACTTGACTACCCACAGAATTTATCTGTGAGGTTATGTAATCTGCCCTGAGTAACAGCACTTCCAGAGATGAGAAAGTCAGGGTTTGGGGAACTGCACCAAAGCCACACGAACTCGTGTCAAGTAAAGACTATTTTAACAAGGTGCTAGGTTGAAGGTTCCCATTATAGGTTATGCATCACCAAGAAACAGATTTATAGGATGTATTATTTCTATTATATTTTTCTAATGGAAAGGTCTTTTTTCCCCCCTAAATTACTACAGAGTATGCTTCCTGGTATATTTGTTTTCGAAATCAGCATTAGTGAGTAAAATAAACAGAGGGGGAGATTTATACTATGAGGGGCAAAGTATTAAATTACATCTGAATTAACAAGACTGGGTAGAGAATGTCAACATTCTTGATTCACAGCTCGAAGGCATTCACCTCACTTCTCAAAGAACGTGGGTAAATGCATATTTATGTCTCTTTGAGGATTCTAGATTATTTAAATTTTTCTAATTTGGGGCTTCCTTTGACTTCTGAACATATGCTACTTATTTCAGGACCTTGACGGCAGCCCTTTGTTTACGAATTAATGCCTTAACTAGCAGTCTTTCCACACGTTCAAATAAATATAGGCACTTCCACGCTCACTTCAGCGTTACGCTTCGATGAACTGCAGCTACATCCTTTCTTAATTTTTATTGCACCATTTCATCAGGAGATTTTTGTTTTGTTTTGTTTTTATTTTTAAGAAAAGCTTAATTGTTTTAACGTGAGTTGATTACTTTTCATCCAACTTTAAATGAGAAGAACTCCAAATGAAGGACTAATGAAGGAAGTGAGCTGGCTGGTTAGCTGTTTGGAAGCAAATAATGAAATTAATGTAAATGATGAATATCTGGGATTTCTAGGCTCTCTTGTGTCTTTTTGTTTAGTTTAGTTTTGTTTTGTCGAACTGCACAGCTTGTGGGATCTTAGTTCTCAGACTATGGATGGAACCCAGGCCCTCAGCAGTGAAAAATGCCAAGTCCTAACCACTGGACCGCCAGGGAACTCCCAGGTTCTCTTTTATCTTACTGCATGGCTTTATATACACAGTAAGCCCATGCTCTTTTTTCACTTTGCAATGTGTCCACAGGTGTGACATGAGGAATTATAAAAGGTGAAGCACCTTAGAGATTATTTAGACTGACCTGATACTTTGCACAGATTAGAATCTCAAATACCAGAGAAGGGGGAAATGTCATCTAACTAAAGACACATGATGGGCAGGTAGCACTTTCTGGGCTCTGTGCAATGACTTCCAAAGATAAACACTCAACTTTCCCCACTGCTCCATCCTGGAAATCTGCATTTTCTTTTCCTTCCAGAGCTCCTACCATCACCTCTTCTCTTTATACCTGCCCTTCCTGTTTTCTCCACAATTTTGCTAAGGAGAATAATGAAGCCAAGGACCCCACCCTTTGCGGGACTGGGGAATCACTGACAAAACTTTGCTCAGGTTTTGGGACTGATTCTTCCCAAGAAGGCAGATATTTTAATCTGGTTTTTTTTTTTTCTCTGCTACATTCTCAGAACCTAGAAGTGGGCCTATTACTTAACAAATACTGAATGAAGGACTGAATTATTGAATAAAGGAATAAATCAGTGAGTAAATGGATGACTAAATTCACGAAGCAGAGACAGACAGACTAGGGTAGGAACAAAGGATCCACAAAGGAAGTCTTCCAGGCACCAAGCCTATCCACCTCTAATAGAAGGGAAATGGCCAGTGGCCAGACCAGGGCTGACCAGAGAACAGACACAGAGGTCAGCAAAGTAGGTTGTGAATGGGGGCTAATTTCCCCAAATAGCTGATTACAAGCTTTCCTTTTCTGATTACAAATTTTCTCCCTTTGCAATGAAAACAATCTGAATTACTCATATGATTTACCTCCTCAGAAGGCACTGATAAATTCTAGAAGGCAAAGGGTGACCCAAACATATTCCTGGTCTAGAGGAACTTCCCATCTGGGGATAAGACGAGATCCAGAAAAAGAATATCTGTACTGATGTAATAAGTACTGTGTCTTCAGTCCATTTGGGATAAGCAAGGAATAACTGCAGACAGCCATAAATGCAGAATGTGATGGGGGGAGGGGAGGGGACAAAAATCAAAGAAGGGTCTGAGGAAAAGGAGTAATATCCAATGTGGATCTTGAGAGATGAGTAGAAGTTTTTTTTGTTTGTTTGTTTTGCGGTACGTGGGCCTCTCGCTGTTGTGGCCTCTCCCGTTGCGGAGCACAGGCTCCGGACGCGCAGGCTCAGCGGCCATGGCTCACGGGCCCAGCCGCTCCGCGGCATGTGGGATCTTCCCGGACCAGGGCACGAACCCGTGTCCCCTGCATCAGCAGGTGGACTCTCAACCACTGCGCCACCAGGGAAGCCCGAGTAGAAGTTTTTAAGACGGACAAGAAGAGAGAAATAAATGGTGGTAGGGGGGTAATATTCCAGGCAAAGGAAGCTACCTGATCCAAGTCCCAGACACGTGCTCCACACATCTGCCCCTGACTCTGGAGCTCTGTCAGTTCTTCTCACCCAGCCTCCAACTCATCAAGTGACACCATGATGCAGCTAGTTGCCCAAAGCCAAGACACGGAATCTGTCACTGTCACCCCTTTCTTTGTCAGTCTTTCTCCATCATTACGTCAGGTCAGTTTTAGCTTCTAACTCATCACATCCCGTCTCCATCTCTATCACCATCCTGGTCCTTGCGACCCTAATCCTCAAGTGGTTTTCCACAGTGGTTTCTTTACTGTTTTCCTTCATCCACCCAGGCCTTCTTCCAATTCATACTGGAGTGAAAGGATCATTTTTCCTTTTTTTTTTTTTTTAAATAAACAACTGATCAAGGTATTTCCCTACTTCAACTAGTTCAATGGTGTTATGAACTGAACTGTGTCCCTCTCAGATTCATAGAAATTCAGTGGCGAATACACGTTAACCTTCCACGTGACCGTGTCTGGAGATACGATCTTTAAGGAGTTAGTTAAGGTTAAATGAAGTCATAAAGCTGGGGTCCTAATCCAATATGACCAGTGTCCATATAATAAGAGGAACTGACACCAGGAGAGTGTAGACACAGAGCAAAGGCCATGTGAGGACACAGCAAGAATGCACCCATCTCTAGAGCAAGAAGAGAGGCCTCCAGGGAAACTAGCCCTAATGGCACCCTGATCTTGGACTTCCAGCCTCTAGCACTGTGAGAAAATAAATTGCTGTTGTTTAAGCCACCTAGTCTGTGACATTCTGCTATGGCAGCCTGAGCTGACTAGTACGAACAGTCTTCCATGATTCTTTTGCTAATATCAGGACCAAAATGCCAATAATGTCCCATTTGAGAAATTCCGTAGTAGAACAAACTAATTATATACATTATATATATTGTATATGTCTTATACATAGATAAATACCCAACACACACTTACACATTTACAAGAAGAGACATTATGAACTGTTTATAGTAGCACTGCTCAGAAGGGAAAAAGCTAGAACTAGGGTAGATGCCCATCTTTGGTAGAATAGATTGCGGTACATTCACCGAATGGAATATTATACATCAGTCAAAACAAATTAACTAAAATGGTATAAAACAAACTGAATGAATTTTAGCAACGTATTATTAGGTGGAAAAAAACTTAATTATAATTTTTGTCAAGTTAAAACCAATTAGAAGTATGCTTTCTACTTCTAAAAATGTATAAAAGTATACTTAATAGAGAGATGTAGAGAGGCAGTGAATTTATTAAAAAATAAAGCAAAGGATTGATGAGCACAAGATTCAGGATGGTGGTTTTTCAACTGGGAAATACCAACGGGGGCACGGTGGTGTGGAAAGTCATGTGGTTAATGTCGGTTAAGGTGATAGACTTGCTTGGGGTGGTGGGTTTGTAGGTGCTGAGTACATTATTAAACCACTAAACAAATAAATAAATAAATGAACACCAGGCTGTTCTTAGACTAATGATAAGAGCATGTTGTGAACCACCGATTAAGGTTAAATCAAATCCATGCAACTGAGGACCAATTTTAAAGCAGAAAAATGTCCCCCTGTAGACTGGTGCTTCTCACAGAATGCCCTGAGAGGCTGCCTTGCTATAAGGAAGAGGCCTGCTTGTATATGTTTTAAATTGCTCCACCACCTATGATGTCATTCGAAAAGGAACATCTGCTTCTAACATAAAATAAATGAAAAGTTTGAAAACACTACTGTAAGTGAGAAGTCAGTGAGTGTTTTAAAAGGGAGGCTGTAAAATGAGATCTGTGACATGAAAAATCACATAGTATCTCAAGGAGGCTACACTCAGTGATGTTCACAGTTCAAAGAGGGCAGTACTTGACTGCAAGGGAATGACTCACAAATGGTATAAATCCAGAAACCAGTGACAGGAAGGGAAGGGGAAGAAGATACTTTCAGGTACCTCCACCACGGCCAATCACAGCACGGGAGTAAAAAGACACTGAAAGAGACAGATATTCACATGGAATTGAATCCATAGTTAGAGGCCGACATCCAAAGGAGTTAGAGGCCCGCTGGTCTGCCTGTCTGCCGCCTTTCTTTTCTTTCAAAGGTCACTAGGACTGAGGTCTGTGCAAGCAAGGTGGACACAGTGAGGAAGATGGTGACCCAGGAGGTTACGGAGATGGGTCCCAAGAAGGGAGAAGTAACAGCAGCTGGGTTTCTCACTGTTGGGGAAGGGAGTTACACATCCAGAAAGGGAAAACACTGGAAAGACACTCTAGTGTTCCATTGGAATTGGAGTATAATAACTCATGGCTTGAGACAGAGAAACAGAGGGTTGTCAATGTGGGTATTCACACACGTATACCTATATTTCTTAGCTCTTTCCACAATGAGAGCCTCAAAGTCCTAACGTACAAGACTTTCTCCAAAACAACTGCCTCAAATTCTTGAAAAGGTTTTAAGAATTGATGGAGACTAAAAGAACATGAGAACTATATGCAGGATGTGACCCTGTATTGAATTACTTGGCTATAAAGGACACCATCGAGATCTCTGGCAATGGAATCTTTGGAACAGACGTTAGTGATGTAGCGACGTCAGTTCCTGATTTTAATGGCTACTCTTATGATTATTCTATAAAGAAGGAAAATGTCTTCGTTTGGAAGAAATCTGTGCCGAAGTATTCAGGCATACCGGAGTGTTACCTGTGTAGCTTATTCTCAGATGGTTCAAAAGAAAAATATTCCTAGTTTCCCGTTACTGTCTTAGATTGAAAGTACGTTAAATGATTAAAAAATTCACACACCCTATTATTCTTGTAGAAACAAATTACATTGAACTTGAAAGGGAAAAATGGTTAAGAAACAGAACTGTGGTATTCGGGTGTTCAAGAACACAATGGTTATAACGTAGATGAACGTTGCAGGAGAAAAAACAGGTTATTCGGGAAGCTTCTTCAGGCAATTCAATAAATTGAATAGGAAGGAGATTTTCATTGGAAGCCTGGTGTCTTCTCTCTTGCTTTAAGGTGTTGGCGGGGGGAAATGGTCATTGAACTGCCTTGGATTTGTTTATATAAAACAATACAAGTATCAGTAGCAACTTATGGAAAATGCCAAAATCGAGGACTGGATATGCTTGCTGAGGGGTCTTGGAGCCACAAGCATCTTAGGCTAATAGTCAAAGACACCAAGATCATTTATCAGTTACTTGGGAAGAGTTCAACTGGAGGCTTTGACAGTAATGGCAAAACAGACCACCGACGGTTATTTTCATGTCTACCTAATAGTTCTCTCTTCATAGCATTTCCCTAAAGAGGACCCATTAAGAATGCTGAGAGTTATTCCTTCTTTCTGTAATCCACTTCCTAGGGGCAGATCATTCCCATAACATTGAAGAGGAAGAAAGATGAGATTATGTGCCCACCCCTTCCTTCCCCATGAACAATCACAAAATTCTGGAAATGCTTATCCCCTTACAAATTACACTGAAAGACAAACGTAACTCCTATTTATAAAAAGTCTACTTTGGGCTAGATGCATTCTATAAATCTTCTTGTTGAGTACTTTCAACAGTGATGAAAAGTTGTTATCATCCTCTTCCTTGTTAAAATGAAGAAATGGAGGCTCAGAGAGGTTAAGGAACTTATCCAGAGCCACACGGAGTAGAAATAGGAGTGAAGATATATACAGCTGGTCTTATCTTGAACCTCATTAATCCTCAGGTATAAGCCTTGCAACCTAGATATCACTGTCCCCATATTATAGATAAGAAAACTAGTTTAAATCCATGCCTAGTTTAAAGTCCTGTGTTCTTTTCACCTATGTAAACTTTTTCCTTTAGTAATATCTGAGGTTTCTAAATATCGCCTTCATTATACGCTTCATCACCATAATTGTAGCTACAGTGTGAATATTTGAAAAGGAATTTGTAGTTTACAAATGTGCACTTAATTCCCATCTTCTCAACAGCCAAAAAGATATATTTTTTTCTCCCCAGTTGTATAGATGTGGCCACTGAGCTTCAGAGTAGTTAAAGGAAGAGCTCGAACCACACAGTAACACTCATGACTGGAATCTGGACCAGAAGCAGCCCATGATGTTAGGCAGGAAAAAAAATAACAGTTTCATTTATTATCACAGGAGGTCTTATAACTCAGTCCCACTGGAAGAGGCAAAAGACCAGAAGGGAAACTGAAGCTACTCAGTGACTGACCAGCGTCTCTGACCAGGACTCTGTTGGTCCCTTCATCCTGCCTCTGGAGCCTGCCAAGCAGTGAGCCTGCTTGCAAAGGATCAGAAGTGAAAGAAAGACAGAAAACCACTTCTGGATCTCCTCCCATGGACTCCCCCTCCCTCGCCATACTCTGTTGGAGAGGACTGGAAAACACTCGGCACGGACGGCCAGCTGCTTGCACGAGAACAGCTCTCTGTGCAAACACACCTGGCAAATGCCCCGCGGCTGGCTCATGCAGCCCAGGACCATCTGCTGAGAGGATAGTGAGCTAGTTCCCTTGAGGCAAAGAAGCTAAAAATGAGCTTGCAAAGTCTTTGTCGAACTGAATCCAGTAACTTGTTGCCCAATCTTCCAAAGCGAAGAATAATGAATTATACTTTGCTACGTCGGTCTTCAGAAATTTCAGAACCTTCAGCTGAGAGTTTGGACTCTGATAAGCCCATTTGATTTCTGACTGCTAGTGGGTTAATAGGCTCTATAAGCTCTGTGAAAGCTGGGGCACCTTCTTTCCTATGGATCACATGCCCAGGGTAGTGTTCAGCACACAGCACCTGCTTGATAAACATGGGGTAGGTGAGTGAATAGAATACGATTACTTAGTACAGCAGAAGGCGGTATCCCTCTGAATGATCAACACTTTGCCTATTTCAGACTCAATTCCTTAACGTCAAAAGAGAACGGGAGAGAACTGGTAACAACGCGAAGATTGCTCTCAGTTTATCACGTTCTCCTTCTCACTTTAGAGAATGCACCTTCTCTACGTGTGGACTTTGGCTGGGAATAAAGATGACTACCAGGTGTCCAAATTGTTTTTCTATTTTGGAGAATCCCAAGATAGTGGAAGATGGGAGGTGGGACATGAGAGGGAGGGGCCAGCACACAGTAAAGACCCAAGTTAGAGGAGCCAGTTAGATGTTCATGAAAAGGACTTTCAGTATTAAAGGGGCAACACACACACCCAGCCACAACTAAGATATGTTCAAGGTTATGGCAGTTGGAGGCTCAAAACTCTTGTGATGCCACAGCCATCGGGGTCCACTGGGAGACGAAGATCAGCGGAGAAGATGCCAGCAACAGTATTTAAAGTGGATTAATGAAGACCGTTCACTTAGAGGGATCACGTGCACACCTGGTTTTCAAGTACATCTTGGCTCTGTCCTGCTTGGCAAACCTCCCCTTCCTACTGATTCCATGCACTGTGCCACAGCCTTCTAAGAGACCCCATTGCAGGGTCATTCAATCAAAGTTGGTTTCATTCATTTGCAGACAAGAATATATTTTCATAGGGGAAATACTGCCAACAGGCAATTAGAGCTGCCTGGTTTCCTAAAAGGGAATATGTGCTTTGGAGAGGAAGCAAGGAAAACGAAAGCCTTTGGTGCTTCAGAAAGCTTCAGCTCGCAGCCTGGTAGCATGAGAAGGAATGAGGCGTGGAGGCAGAAGTATTTCCAACTGATGAGCTCTGATGACTTTGACACGGTGTCCAGAGATATCACTCATTTATCCTTTCATCGGCAACAATTAATTGAGCACCTACTCTGGGTTAGAAGCTATGCTAGATGCCAAAGATGTGATAACAGTGAGTCCCCCCAGCCTTCACAGGTTGAAAATGTGGGTCCTGAGATCCGGCTGCCTGCACGTGAATACTGGTACTATCACTTCCAGCTGCGAGATCCTAGGCAGTTGACTTAACCTCTCTGCGACTGTTTCATCTGTATGGTAGTATTAACAGCATCTGCCACATCCAGTTGTTGCATTAGTTATTGATACTACCTACCCCATACAGTTACTGTGTTAACTTACTTAATCCTTACGTGTAATGCTCTTAGAACAGTCCTTCATATGAAAGAAGCATCCAATAAACATTAGGAGCAATCGCTTTTGTTAATTTTATCATTAGTAGTGTTTGGTGAAAGCCGGATACAGACAAGGCAACAGACAAACATGATACATTTGAAAAGTGCTGTATAACCGATTCACTTTGTTACACAGCAGAAACTAACACACCACTGTAAAGCAATTATACTCCAATAAAGATGTAAAAAAAAAAAAAAAAAGAAAAAAGAAAAGTGCTGTGAACAAGGATATGCAGAAAAATGCTGAAAAGGTGCACATTGAAAAGAAAACCCTAGAAAAGCCATTCCAAAGCAAGCAAGGCCTAAGCTAAGACCTGAAGGGGGTTTGGGAACCAGCTAGTATGAGTGGGAATGGGCAAGGCAGGAGGCAACAGAATATGCAAAGAGCCAGAGGATCAAGAGGACACAGCTGGTGGAAGGAAATGCACTACATTTAGGATGGGTCATGGTGAGCAGGGTGACGGGGCAGGGAGAGGGAACAGGGAGTGACGGAGCTGGAAAGGTAAGCAGGAGATGAAGCATGCAGAGTCGTGTTAAAGACCAACGGCCAGCCACTGAAGAGGTTTAAGCAGAGGAGAGTTATGATCAGAATTACCCTTTAGCACAAATACAATGGACATGGTCTGAAGAATGGTCCGGAATCCCATGGGGAGAGCACTTAGACCAGTGCCTCCATAATGAATGGAGTTGACAAGGTGGGTGTGGTGGGGTGGATATTGGGGGTTTTGGTGATGGGAAGTGATAGGCGTTTAACAACGTACATACGTAGGAGCAGAGTCAAGAGAACTCAGCAATCTATTCAAAGTATGAAGAGAACAGGAAAGGGGGAAATCTCAGATGAGACCCCAGATTCCCCCATAGACCATAAGGTGGAAAACCGTGCCACTCAATGGAATATGAAACCAGAGGAAGGAGTAGATTCCAGGTGAAGGAAACGGGGTGGTAAATTTATTCGGGGGCAAATTGACTTCCAGATGCCTTGGGGACACCTAGATGGATATCACCGGTAGGCTCTGTGGGTCTCAGGGTGAGGAGAGAAGTCTGAGCTGGTGATTTAGAAAGGAATGCCAATGGCAGACAGAGAACAGAAGGCATTATTGAAGTGGAAGTGTGAGGATTGAGAAGATATCCTAGAATGGAATCCAGAAAAAAAACCATCACTTAAGGGTTTGGTCAAAAGCTGTGAAAAAGGGTGGGAAGGAACAGGCAGAGGATTAGGAGGAAGCCAAGAAAAAGCAGCACCATGGAATCCACAAAGAAGAGATTGCAGAAAGAGGTGTCATCAACACTACAGAATGCTGTAGATAGCTCAAGCCAGATTAGAAATGGAAACTGTCAATTGATAGAGTGGTACCCAATTAGAAGCCCAGTTTCAGTGATGATACAGAAGACCAGTTTCAGTGGTTTTAGGATGCAAAATCTAGATTAGTAACAGGTTGAGGAGGAATAAATACAAGATGAGGAAGTAAGATAAAAAATACCGACAATACTTTCAAGCATTTTGCCTGTAAAGAAGAGGACAGATATAATAGTAGTTGAAGGAGGGATTGGAATGGAAGAAAGACGGAAGAGACCTGATTTGTGATCATTTCTCTGACAATTTTTTCTTTGACTTCAACAAAGAGTATACTTCTGCCAAGTCCAGCCATTGTTCAAAGATGTTGTCTAAGCTATGTTCAAACATAGTATAAAGGCCACAGAGAGAAAACAAGGCTACCTCCGGCCCAGAATAATAATCTGCGATACACCATGACCTTGCAGACCCAAGAGTTTTACACGTATGTATATCCTTACATCTGTTTAAGGTCCTTAGGCATTTATTTTATTAATTCTAGTACAGATGATCTATGGGGACAGCCATCTACAAGTTTCCTTAGTTTATATGTGTTTTAGATTTTTGTCATCATTTTGACAATGGGATGCCATAGTACCTGATTATAAAATACATTTAATTTTGATACTGTTTATAACACTTGACAGGTTAATTATTTTTCTCCATGATTTTCACATTAGAATTCTGTTTGTTTCATTGGAGCACCTGTGTGTGTATGTTTCAATATTTTGAAGCCAGATGGTTTTATTTTACAATTTGATGAATTCCAGGTTCTGGGGTTTATAATGTAGATGTAATAATAGTAATAATATAATTTAAAATATTTTCCACTTCAAATACACCAATGATGCTTTTAGGAGAAATTAAATGAGTAGAATCAGTTCACACTTATTAGGAAAAGGAGATTTCTAAGCAACAAATAATCAAAAAAAAAAAAAACAGGTTGAGACTTTACCATCTGTAAATTTACTTAAAAATGAACAATTTTCGGCAAATTTATCAAGGTAAACAGCTAGATCAATTACCCATTTTTCTGGAAATGATAGCAGATGACATCCAATTGTACCTGATAAACAAATTTAACATCAGACACTGAAAATTTGAGAAGCTCTCTCTGTTAGTCCAATTGATACTAGTTCAGAAGGCCCAGTGTTGGGCTAGTGAAGTATCCTGGAGGTCACTGTACAGATAGGCTGGATCTCATGGCCCTTGGAAGTTTCCTCTATAAATTCAGTGAGGGGGTCACATGCTAGCTCAACCACCTCTTTCTCTCAGGGCTTTAAAAAGCTTGAATGCACTTATTTTAGTTAATGAAAATGTTCAAACACTCTTGCAAACAGCAAATAAATTTTCAAAAAGAAATGTCTTAATTGACAAAGTTACTTGAATAAAAAGTTAATTGTAGAATCTAGGTAAACCGTATATAGATGTTCACCATAAAATTCTTTCTGCTGTAGTAGATGCCTAAAAATTTTCAAGATAAAATGCTAACAAAAGTAGGAGGTTTGAAAGGGTTAAATAAGACAGTTACAATATGAAGGTAATCAATACAAAATTAAAATATATAGGAACAAAAAGTATTCATCAATCTTATAAACGCAAAGATAGGAAAACTAAAGAAAATGCAAAAAAAGAAGAGATAATAGACTTAAAAGAATACAGAGGAAATAAGACAATATATCACAATAGTGTTAAATGGCTGCATCTTTTACTAAAGATGGAATAACAGCTAGCTATGTGACGCCTCTTATAAATACAACCGACACAAAGGGTAAGGAAAAGTTTTAAAAGTAAAGGAAGAAGCAAAGAAAGTAAAAGAAATACCTTCAATAATTCTGCAAAAAAAGAATTATTTAAATATGTAACCTTCCTTTGAACCCAAACCAAGAGGGAATGATTCGATTTTGCCTTTACAGATGTTTCACTTTCACTTTTTTTCTTCTTTAAGCAAGTGAGGAGTCAAGTTGAGTAGGATACCAAGCAGTAACTTAGAAGGCTAAAGTTAAAAGTGTTGATTTGCACTCAAGTGGATTTCATGGGCTTCGGTGTATTTTCCTCCAGAGCTGGGTTTCCCTTCTCTGCATCTTTTACTCCAAAGTGTCGGGTCGTTAAGTCTCAAAGGGAACAAACATACCTGATTTTCATTTCTTAAAGAACTTCTGACTCTTTTGGCTTAGGATGTTGCAAGCTTACGTAGCTATAGCACAGTGATTTACCAAGTGCTCAGTTCTCACAGCAACTGAGAATATCGGGGTAATCTCAAATTATCAGACACTGAAACCACCAGAGGGAAAGCGGGAGACCCAGCCAAGCAGCTCTTTTGCCTACACGATATCACACACACAACTTCGTAAGAACGTCCGGTACCACCGGCACTCTCACCAATCCCCTCAACAAAACAAGCACCTCACAGGTCCCCAGTATTGTAAGCGCCGTGTGGGATCAGATGAGTTAACACCTAACCGTGTAAACAGAAAATAACCGAATATGAGCAGTGAGTGTCCGCTACATGTTTCACTCTAGAATAGGTGGGGCTGTTGCATGGCAGAATATAGCTCAGATGCAAGGATAAAGGCAGTATACATCTGCTCATAAATCTCGATGACTTACTAGGGGTGAGAAAACAACAGCACTAATCCATTTTTATTAGATATCATGGGTTACTCTTAAAGAAAGAGACAACAGTCCAACTATTTATTTACGTAAGACAAGATGACTTCTTAAGAGTTGTCAGGAGTGAAGGAGTATTTAGGTCCTAGTAATTATTTTCTGTGCCATCAACAAAACACAGAACATTTATGATGTATTTATTTTATAACAGACGCTATGCTGGGTGATTTAGGAAGATTGTTTCTTTCGGTCTTCATGACCCCTCCCCTGAGAGTACGTCCCATTACTATCTCTTCACCGATGAGGAAACTCAACCTCTGAGCATCTCAAGAACTGGCTTCTTCTTCTTTTTTTTTTTTTTGGGTGATCCTAGCAAGTATTAGAGCCAGGACTTGGGGCTAAGTTCTAAGTCTGATGATTATTTTCCCACAAGCTATACAGACTCTCTAAAAATGTCAGATGAGGGAAGTCACATATGAAGCTGAGAAAAAAATACATATCACAATAGGGAGTTTGGCAGATATTAAACTCTTCCCTAAATCCTAAAACTATTAAATAATTTCTGGAAAAAAAAATCTCTGTAAAATACGGCATACTACGTAAAGTTCAGGACCTTGAAATTAATGTTGAGAATACGCTGGGTGCAATACCTCTTCACAGCAATTTTTTAAAAGCCTCTCTGTTATTACATGTAATAATAATACCACATTATTCATCAGTGCTTTTATATTATTTTTTTCCTATATGTTAGGTTTCTCGCCTATGTGATACCTTTTCCCCCAACAGTTACAATTCCCCGGACTCCCTAAAGATGGAGAGGTGGTAGATTACACAACAGCAAATAACCGTGAATGCCAGGACTTTTTTCCCTGCTCATTTTAAGTTACCTCTAATCCCCTTGATAATTTAAGACAATAAAGGAAGCTTGGGTCTTACTTCAAAGTTACATCAAACCAATCATTTCAAAATGGCAACTCAATTTTGTGATTTGGGAATTAATTCCGATTTAAAAGGGTAAACAAAACCTAAATGAACTTAAAAGTTCATGGCCATAATTATGAAGATCAATACCATACAAACTTAAAGTTCATGGCCATAATTATGAAGATCAATACCATACACGTGGAAAATTCTGAAAAGTTATTACAAGCACTTTATCCAGAAACTGTTTATCTGGCAAACCCAGTCTACTCTGGAAGTAGCCAAGAAGATAGAAACAAAAACATTTGAGCAACCAAGAGAGACTGCTCTAAGTCACAAGCACACATGCCTACAGAGGCGAGGCGGATGCTACAACTTAATCAGAGGACTGGTGGGGACCAGTCCATATCAAGGAGGAAACAGCCACTCAGCTCCAGTGGATTTTCGCCTTGTAGGAATATGGGATCAAGGTCATAGGATCTACCAAGCTTCAAACAGAAGAAGGGTTTCCAGACGTTTTGTGTGAAATTTCCTCATATTTAAAATATTGTGAGGGCCAGAAAAAAAAAAAAATCCCCACCATCCAAACTGGAGCCAAGATAAACCATTCGATGACTCAACTCTTGGCTACTTTTTACTACTGTAAAAATTAATAAACAGAAACCTCAATTAAATTAGAGTCAGGAGGCCAGAAGGAGCCCTCTCATGCCCTACAAGGAGAGCAGAGACGAACAGGAAGGAGCAGGACTCCCCTTTCCTTCCTGGCAAGAGCTCCACCAATGAGAGCCGGTCACAATTCAGCCAGTGAAAAGCCATGGACTCCGGGTTTACTATCCTCATGCCTCTATAAAAGAGTTCTCCTCTGCATTTTTGCTAGGGAATTGCGGGCGGATGACCATGGCTGCAGACCCTGAACTGAAATTGTTTGATTATCCTGAATAAACCCATTTTTGCCGGAGCAATAACTGGCGGTCTATTTCAGGTCAGAACTACCCTACTTAAGCTCTGAAGCCTGGACAGTATAAATGACTCACTCAAAATCAGACATTTAGAAAGAGACAGAACTTAAAATAGAACCCAGCATCCCTCATGCTCTCTATATTTATGTCCTAACCCTCAAAAGACACAATGGATGGGATTCTCTTGGTGGCTGTCCCTTCAGTACATCATGTCAAGCCCACAACTAAGCCATAATCTGGAAAATAAATTAAAGACAAGTAGGAAACAGACAGCACTCTGCACTGTAGCTCCCTCTGCCCGTTAGTCAGTCACGGCTGCAGTATTAGTCCCTTTGAAATAGCAATTTCTACTCTTGGGCAGGCTGTTAGCAATACTACAGGCGATTCTACCTAGACGTATTCACCATTAAGTGAATTGAGAACCAGGCTTGGGAGAAGAATCGCTGTTCGTCGTCACCGAAACCCTACATAATACTAATAAACTTAGCTTTTTTGCCTTATGTCATACAGATGGCATTTTTCATCTCAAAGTGTTTTTCAAAATTACTTTACAATACCAATTCTTACCTGCAATCTCTTCACATTACAAGTCAATGAAAATCCATGCCTCTTGTACCCTGTATTGCTCAAGGCACTCAGAAAGCCACAGATTTAGTGAAGAACATCTCATACTCTGAAATTCTCCAAAGGAGATTTTTCGGGTTCTTCACATACGTTGAGTCTTCTTCTCCCATCCCAGGCTTTGGTCTCAACCCAAGCAAACCCACAGACTGGCAGACTCAATATGTTCTTTCTATTTTCCAAGTACATTAAAATTAATTCAAAATTAGTAAGAAAAATAAAGTCTGTCCTTCTATCATCCAAAATCATCTCTTTTAATCCCCACCGTTTTAAAAACTCTGATGTAAATAACGCTTTTTACAAAATTTAATGTTGCCACAGTTTCCTGATTCCTGATAATAATGTTACCTTCATCCTGTTACTTTGCTCCATATCACAGCCCAGACCCAGATAGTAAAGGTCTCCTTTCACAGTACTGCAGATTATTCAAACGGCCTTCTCTGACAATTCATTCAAAACAAAATCGAAAGATGTCATCTAAAAAGAAACACATTTGGTCTTTGTTCACAGTACCTGGCACAGAGCACCTAAAACCCTTGGGATATATTGGGCGGCAGGTATGTTGTTATTTACAACAAGCCCTCTTGGACCATATGCTCATGAGATAACTCACAGCCAGGCCCCTAGGTAGCCTCAGACTGGGGACTGGCAACAGACAGACCAAACGGGATTAAAGAGCGGGAACTTTTTAGCCCCATCTCTCAATCTCTGGGGAGGGGAGAGGGACTGGAGATGGCGTTCAATCACGTGACCAATGATTTCATCAATCATGCCTATGTGATGAAACCTCAAAAAAAAACTCTGAAACTCTGAGGTTCAGAGAACTTCCAGGAGGGCAAACACATTGCTATGCTGAGCGGGTGCATACCCGGAAAGGGCATGGAAGCTTCAACTCCCATACCTGTCCTCTACATCTCTTCTAGTAGACTGTTCCTGAGTTGTATCCTTTACGATAAAACTACAGTCATAGTACAGCTCTTTCCCGGGTTCTGTCAGTTGTTCTAACAAATTATCGAGTCACAGAAACTCCCAAATTTGCAGCTGGCTCAGCAAAAGTATAGGTGGCTTGGGGATATCTAGGCCTTAGTGCTAGCATCTGAAGTAAGGGCAGTCTTTTAGGACTGAACCCTTAATCTGTGTGGTCTGTGCCAACTCTGAGTACTTGGTGTTGGAACTGAATAGAGATATAAGGCACCCGGTGGGTGTGAGAGAATTGCTTTTGGGATGGTGCAAAAGAGAATTTCTTCTGAGTCTTTTTCGTATGTTGATAACTGGACTGGGTATGAACTCCAGTTTTTATACCTCCTCTTGTGATTTCTAGATTTCTCATGTAGAGCTAAAAGAGAGGCTGCCCGCACCTCCCCCTCGAGGTCCTCAGGCTGTGTCTAAGGTGATCCAATGCAATCACTGGATATGGTGAAACTAAAGTAAAACCTTAGAAGCAACCTTGATTGATCTACTAGGAACTTTTCTTATTTGGGTCATCCCTGGTATTGGCAAAATCCTTCCAGTTGTATATTGATAAAGATGTGCTTGCTTCCAAGGTGTCGTATAGGGCTGTGAGTCATCCAGAGACCCAGAGAGTTCCAAAGCAGCATGCATGTGGGACCGCATCCCTGAGTTCCAGCACTGGTTCTACATCTTAGAATTTAAACGACCTCGTCGAGGTCATACAGCTAAGGTATCTCCACTTCTGCATTCACATACTAAGGAAGTCACAGCAAGTTTGCAAATGTGTTCTAGGAAACACCTGTGTTACACTTGACGGCAGTTTACATGGCCCCGGATCTGAGGACTCAGATCTGAGTTTGGGACCCGGAATCTACGTTATTAACAAGCACTCCAGGCAATTCTGATACCCTGTAATAAATGGCAACTTCAATGCGTAACCCCTTGTATTCCATTATATCAATTTATTGCATCAGTTCTATCATATCATTTCTCTAAGTGAGAAAAAGGTTATCATTTTGGTGAGGGCACTAACAATGCAAGCATCATATGCTCCAGTATTAATAAGTATTAGGCTAGTTAGATAAAATCAACTCTTCCTGCAATGTGTCAAACTAGACAATTCTCTCTGATGATACCCCCAAATTCCTTGTACAATTTAATCTTTGTAGTAGCTCCTTTTTATGTGCGTTTTTCAGATAATGGTATTATCTCTCCATTTAACTGGTCTATACACCAAGCCAGCTGCAATCTCCTTGACTGATGCAGTAATTTCAGGCAATGAGCAAATACGCTTAAAGCAGTTAATGCTATGATGCATTATTTTTTAACCATTATGGAAGTACTCCTCAGAGTAAAAAGGAATTTAACTGGTTCTGATGTAGTTAAAAATGCAAATGCTTCTGAACCTAAAGATTAGCACTGACTACTCAAATCCGTCTCCTTCAGTGGGCATCCACTGTCACAAACTTTCAGATTCTTGCTTCTCCTTTTACCTCTCCTCCCCTCCCTTTTTTCCTCCCTTTCATGTTGTATCTGGGTTATTATCTGAGGCACTTAGCTGAAGTCACTGGCTTCCTTATTTTTATTTTAAGGTAATCATCCCCTATGCAGATGTCTTTACATTTAAATATCTATACTTATCAAAGCTTCTTAAACTGGCACGTTGGGAAAACACAGAATGACTTAGGTCATCTGCTACATCTACATTCCTGCTTCCTTCATTTAAGGGGCTATTAAATTGAAGCCTCAGTGTACAGACTGAAGTCATTTGTCATGAGTAAGGTAATTTAAGGTAACTCCATCATGGCTATGAAAATCAAAGGTTCACCAAAAATACTGTAATGGTTACTTAAAATCAAGACTGTGTTGGATGGTGAAGGTCTTTTATTTTTATTATCACAAAAAGATCCCAAGGGAACCCAAGAGTCCTCAAGCTTTGATTCATTTTTATGTACAAGAATATCTTCCTACATGCTAGCTGCACAGAACAGACTCTCAAAATGTGGATCCTAACTACTTGGGAGGGAGTAAGTAGGAGGGAGGCATATATAGCTTTAAGAATATGATCAGAACTGCAGACCCTCTTCACCCCCCACCATAAAAAGGACATATACACACTGGGCTGGAAACCTTCCTACACAGGCTCTCAGTCAGTATTACTCAAACTGTGGGCCATCAACAGTGCTGGTCTGTGAGTTGCTTGTTACTACTCTACAGCAAGTACTGAAATTGAGAATAAAGCACCCCAAAACTTCATAGAGATTTGACAGAACAATTTTATACTTCTTGAATATAATAACATAAAAAGCGAGATTGTACCTCAGGACACAAGAAAATTTTCAAATAAAACAACCTAACCGGGCTTCGCCGGTGGCGCAGTGGTTAAGAATCTGCCTGCCAATGTAGGGGACATGGGTTTGAGCCCTGGCCTGGGGAGATCGCACATGCCACGGAGCAACTAAGCCCGTGCGCCACAACTACTGAGCCTGTGTGCCACAAATTCTGAAGCCCACATGGCTAGAGCCCATGCTCCACAACAAGAGAAGCCACCACAATGAGAAGCCCGCACACTGCAACGGAGAGTACTTCCCGCTCGCCACAACTAGAGAAAGCCTGCACGCAGCAATGAAGACCCAACACAGCCAAAAATAAATAAATTAAAAAAAAACCCAACAACATAACCTTACATCTAAAGGAACTAGAAAAAGAAAACCTAAAGTTAGTAGAAGGAAAGAAATAATAAAGACCAGAGTAGAAATAGATGAAATAGAGACTAAGAAAAACAACAGAAAAGATCAATGAAACTAAGAATTGGTTCTTCGAAAAGATAAACAAAATTGATAAACCTTTAGCCACACTCATGAAAAGAAAAAAGAGATAGGGCCCAAATCAATAAAATCAGAAATGAAAAAGGAGTTACAACCAACACCACAGAAATATTAAAACAAAAGATCATAAGAGACTGCTACGAACAACTCTATGCCAATAAAATGGACAACCTGGAAGAAATGGACACATTCTTAGAAAGGCACAATTTCTGAAGACTGAACCAGGAAGAAATGGAAAATATGAACAGACCAACTACCCGCAATGAAATTGAATCAGTAACTAAAAAACTCCCAACAAACAAAAGTCCAGGACCAGATGGCTTCACAGGTGAATTGTACCAAATATTAGAAGAGTTAACACCTATTCTTCTCAAACTATTCAAACTTCTCAAAAAACTGCAGAGGAAGGAAGGCATCTGCACTCATTCTAAGAGGCAAGCACCACCCCGATACAAAAACCAGACAAAGACATCACACAAAAAAGAAAATTACAAGCCAATACCACTGATGAACATACATGCAAAAATCCTCCAAACTGAATTCAACAACACATTAAAAATATCATACACCATGATCAAGTGGATTGATCCCAGGGACGCAAGGATTTTTCAATGTCTTCAAATCAATCAATGTGATACACCACATTAACAAATGGAAGAATAAAAATCATATGATCAACTCAATAGACAGGAAAAATCTGCATCTGTTGAGACAAAATTCAACATCATGATTAAAAAAAATAACTCTCCAGAAAGTGGTTATTAAGGGAACATACCTCAACATAATAAAGGCCACGTACGACAAACCCACAGCTAATATCAGTCAATGGTGAAAAGTAAAAGCATTTCCTCTAAGGTCAGGAACACGACAAGGATGCCCACTCTCACCGCTTTTATTCAATACAGTTTTGGAAGTCCTAGCCACAGCAATAAGAGGGTAAAAAGACATAAAAGGAATCTGAACTGGAAAGGAAGAAGTAAGAAAGATTGTCACTGTTTGCAGATGACATGATAATATACAGAGAAAACCCTAAAGACACCACTATAAAACTACTAGAGCTCATCGATGAATTCGGTAAAGTTGCAGGATACAAAATTAATACACAGAAATCTATTGCATTTCTATACACCAACAATAAACTATCAGAAAGAGAAATTAAGGAAACAATCCTATTTACCATCACATCAAAAAGAATTAAATACCTAGAATAAACCCACCCAAGGAGAAGAAAGACCTGTATTCAGAAAACTATGAGATACTGATGAAAGAAACTGAAGATGACACAAAAAGGTGGAAAGATATACCACGTTCTTGGATTGGAAGAATTTACATTGCTAAAACGACCATACTACCCAAGGCAATGTACAGGTTCAAAGCAACCCTTACCGAAATACCACGGGCATTTTTCACAGAAGTAGAACAAATAATTTAAAAATTTGTATGGAGACACACAAAAAACTGCAAATAGCCAAAACAATCTTGAGAAAGAACAGAGTTAGAGGAATCAAGCTCCCTGACTTCAAACTATATTGTAAAGCTACAGTAATCAAAACGGTAAAATACTGGCACAGAAACAGACACCTAGATCAATGGAACAAAAAAGAGAGCCCAGAAATAAACCCACAGATTTATGGTCAATTAATCTATAAAAAAGGAGGTAAGGATACAACAAAATGGCAAAAAGGCAGTCTCTTCAATAATTGGTACTGGGAAAACTGGACAGCTACGCATAAAAGAATGAAAATTAAAACATTTTCTTACACCATACACAGAAATAAACTCAAAATAGATTAAAGACCTAAATGTAAGATTGGAAACCGTAAAACTCCTTGAAGAAAACATAGGCAGAACACTCTTTGACATAAATCACTGCAATATTTTTTTGGATCTGTCACCTAAAGCAAAGGAAAAAAAAGTAAAAATAAACAAATGGGACCTAATTACACTTAAAAGCTTTTGCAGGGCAAAGGAAATCATCAACAAAACAAAAAGACAACCTACTGAACGGGAGAAAATATTTGCTAATCGTATGACCGATAAGGGGTTAACATCCAAAATATACAAACAGCTCATACGACTCAACATTTTTAAAAAAACAACCCAATTAAAAAATGGGCAGGAGACCTGACGAGACATTTTTCCAAAGAAGACATACAGATGACCAACAGGAACATGAAAAGCTGCTCAACACTGTCAGTTGCTGGAGAAATGCAAATTAAAACTGTAATGAGATATCACCTCCTACCTATCAGAATAGATATCATCGAAAAGACTGCAAGTATCAAATGTTGGTGAGAATGTGGAGAAACGGGAACCCTCGTACACTGTTGGTAAGAATGTAAATTGGTGCAGCCACTGTGGAAAGCAGTAAGAAGGTTTCTGAAAAAACTAAAAATAGAAGTACCTACCATGTGACCCAGCAATTCCTGGGTATATATCCCAAAGAAATGAAAACACTAACTCAAAAAGACACATGTACCCCAATGCTCATAGCAACATTATTTACAACTGCCAAGATATGGAAGCCCTAAGTGTCCATCAACTGATGATGGATAAAGAAGATGTTGTATATGTATGTGTGTATATATATACATATATATGTGTATACACATACACACACACACACACAATGGAATACTACTCAGCCATAATAAAGAATAAAATTTTGCCACCTGCAACACCATGGATAGACTCAGAGTGTATTA
Organism: Neophocaena asiaeorientalis asiaeorientalis; assembly: GCF_003031525.2. NCBI lineage: Eukaryota > Metazoa > Chordata > Mammalia > Artiodactyla > Phocoenidae > Neophocaena > Neophocaena asiaeorientalis. The sequence goes on from NW_020172742.1 coordinate 543,325, forward strand.
TGCTAAGTGAAATAAGTCAGACAGAGAAAAACAAATGCTATATGAGATCACTTCTATGTAGAATTTTAAAAATAAAACAAACTAGCGAATATAACAAAAAGGAAACTGACTCACAGATACAGAGAACAAACTAGTGTGTAGAGGGAGGGGGGAAGGGCAAGATAAGGGTAAGGAATTAAGAGGTGCTAACCATTATGCATAAAATAAAGAAGCTACAAGGATATATTGTACAACACAGGGAATATAGCCAATATTTTATAATAACTATAAATGGAGGAAAACCTTTAAAAATTGTGAAGCACTGTGTCGTATACCAGTAACTTACATAATATTTTACATCAACTATATCTCAATTTTAAAAAGAGAACTTGTATTTTGTATATTTGTAATTTCATTCTTTATTTTTACTGTATTTTAAAAGTGTGTTAGTCTAATCCGCAATGGATTAGAAATTTTAAGAACACAACTGGCCCATCACCACAGACAATCTGAGAAGCACTGCTCTCCATGGCAGCCTGCACTCACCTCCCCTGAGAAGTCTCAAAAGATGACAGAACTCCTAAGACATGACAAGCCCATCTGTACAAATTCTAAGAGCCTATGCATCTCATACCTGAGCTAATGTGTATCCCATAACCCATATAAGAGATGCAGCTGCAGAGAAATGGCAGGCAACCTCGTACCACGTGTGCCAAAAGTTAGTCAAGAGCCAGAATTCCCAATCTCCAGGATGCAAGAAGGGATCAAATAGCAGGAAACACAGGGCAGAGGTGGACGAGGCTAATGTTATAGAGTCCAAACGTGAGCTTCAGGTCCTTGAACTCAGCAAGTGCTAGGAACCATGACCTGGGTGACAGATTCACACCTCTGGGGGATGCACTAGGCCCTCTCATGAAATACGTGCAATGCACCCAAAGGGAGAAGCCTCCTGTGTTGTAACACCTGCATCAGAGGCCATCGGTGGTGAGTGCTGCGTAGGACAGGAAATGTGGGTGACACAGACTGTGGGTGACTCTGTGAGCACATCAACATCCCCTGCTGGCCACTTCTCTAAAGGGAAACAAATCCACTGTGGGAACTGGGCACCCCGAGTGTCGGAGCTCCTGATAACAAACACAAATATGCATCTAGTCCAGGACCCTCGGGGGCTCTCTGAAATGAGTCCACAGACCTCTTCCTAGCCCCCTTATTCATGGGGTCGGGGGCTATCAGAATTCACAGGGAGGGGTGTAGGGTAGTCCCCTCCAGCAAACTGTCCACAATGAAGTGAGTATTCATGCGCTGAGGGAACACCCAATGCCCACTCCCAGAGCCTTTGCAAATCTGTCAGCAAAATGCAGCTCTGTCGATGAAAACTAATGTATCCTTTAGACGTGTTGCAAAAAAACAAAGTTCAGGATGACCCTTGATTATATTCTTCCAGGTATAATGTGCAAATACTCAAACAAGCCACGTACTGAGAAACAGGAGAATGAGTTTCCATGATGCCCCAGCCCTCCATCTATCCACCGCCACTCCCCTCCAACACACACACACACATCACACACACACACTATCACTAGCTCCCAGTAGGACTCAAGGCTCAAGGCAAGGGTGACTTCCTTACTCTGGATCAATAGAGCTTGCCCAAGGCCACACAGAGACCTGTCACATTCCTCAGAGGACAACCCAGGTCTTCCAACATCAAGCCCTTGAAGAAAGAGACATACTTTCCATGTCTCTGATCTATTTTTAAAGTAAACAAATTCTGCACTTACTAACTCCAATTGAAGGCAGGAAATGTCTTTAATGATTTACACCAAGCAAAGGCATTCCACATCTTAGATGTTGTGAGAAACCCAGCGAAATGTCAGCTTCGAACACATTTTTTTTCTTAGAATATTAGAACTCAGTACTGCAACTGAGGTATGTGTCTGAATAAACAGGCAAAGTGGTTAATAATAATTACATATCCATGAAAACAAACACACACAGTTTGGTGAAAGAAAAACAATGCATCTTACCAAGTTTCTCACTGAAAACTGGAATTTTCAAAGCAGTTTCTAGTCCAAGGATTGTTCAAGAAGGTATATGTCCGGTAAACAGGCAAGGGAAACGGTTGGCGCTACCTGAATGGATCCATTGGCCTAAAAAAGCCAAATCCTTGTAACTTATCCAGAACCACGAATCTCTGAGAGAACTGTTGCTGGGTGGGAATTGTATCAGTGGCAGAGCTAAAACAATCTCTAATGCTTGAGTATCCTTAGTGTTTTCCCCACTCTTTTCTCCCCCAAGGGAAATTCAGTCTTTGCTTTCTATCTTTGCCATGGGATTTTGTTTATCAAGACCTTTTTTTTTTTTTTAACATTTTTATTGGAATAAAATTGCTTTACCATGGTGTGTTAGTTTCTGCTTTATAACAAAGTGAATCAGTTATACATATACATACATCCCCATATCTCTTCCCTCTTGCAACTCCCTGCCTCCCACCCTCCCTATCCCACCCCTCTAGGTGGTCACAAAGCACTGAGCTGATCTCCCCGTGCTATGCTGACTTTAATGACCATGAGACCAATCCGTGATAGGAAAAACCACAAAGGCCTGATGATCTTGTGAGACTGACATTGGGAATGGAAAGAACCACGGAGTTTGCGGAAGCAAGAGGAAGGACTGAGTGAGGAGAGGCAGGATACAAGACCAACTAGGCTTAAGTCCAGTGACGTTGGAAGAAACTGATGGTCGTGCAAGTGATTGGCGGGGGGTAGGGAAGGGCAGCTCCCGTTGGGAGAGATATACTTAAAGAAACGTAAATAGTGACTATGAAGTCCTGTTGTGACTATGGTCCAACACTTGGAAATCTGCTTTGATCATTACCTGACAGTTGGAAACAAGGTGAGGGGCAGGGAACAGTGGCATTTTGAATCAATGGCACGCCAAGGCACTGCCTAACAAGCCCACCCGGGATTATTTAGTTCTCTGGAAGACTGTACTTGTGTTTGACATTGCTGTTTACCATTCGGTTGGAGCTCAGACACTGTAAAGTTACATGTTAACTTGTAGATTTATGTCCAGTATAAAAGATACCCCCAAACATTAAGGTTTTATTGCCCTATAGGACATTAACCAGTTTTTGTATCTAACCTGGCAAACTTGGGCTAACATTTTGAAATTCATATAAATGCCCAAGCTCTCAATTGCCCTTGTAATCGTCTCATCTGTTTCCTTATGAATGAGTTAAATAAAGCTGACACATGTGTACATTACACGTGTATCAAAGTTACATGTTTAACCTGTGAAAATGATACTTTGACAAGAAATAAGGACGTAAAACTCCTTTGGCCACGATCATTACCATGTGCTTTTGTATTAAAGCCTCAACTTTCTTTTTCATTATTTTTTCAGTTGCTAAACTCTTTCTTTGAACAACAACAAAAAGCCATCTGAGTTGCCTGGGAGTTTTAAGTCTTTTACATTTTTCCCGGAGGGGGAGCTGCATTTAGGGATGTCCTGAGGCCTGGAGGTCAGTGTAACCTCTGGGCAAGGCTCCTTGGCGTCTGCCCATTTCTGGATGCTCTCTTGGTTCCAAAGGCTTTTGGATAGCCCTCGTGACTACCACCTCTTGACTAGGTGGTAAGAATATGCTAATGCTTCCTCAGTTTTCCCTCTTCTTCCACAAAGAAGGAAATAAAATCACCACTGATGACCAAGCTGAGCCTCTTGAGGCTGACCACAAGAGGCAGAACTGTTTTCCAACTAGAGAAGAAATTCATCGGACCAGAGTAAGGACCGGCAGAGAAAGTCCTCACGAACACACAGAAAACCAAAGTATCCCACACATCGCTCAACCCTGCCAATATGTAAATCCCTTAGCAGCTTGCAAATGATTTCATTTTCACATTTGGGAGAGGAGAATAAAGAGGAAAAACATTTCCACTGCCATCACTGACAGAAAGCGTATTTAGACGCCGATATCAGCACAAACACATGTGGATCTGTACTCATTCTCCAGCCATTTGAAGTGTTTATATCTGTTGAATATGTATTATTAAATTAATGCTGATTGGAGTTAGGAGGCAATTTTAGATGGAAATGTATGTCTTTGTGCTGCAGGTAAAGCTGAGTGTGGGAAGCAAATTACCTGGCAAATTGAACTTGCTGCACTCCAAATACCCATTCCTGGTGAATACTTGATTTCCTGATTATCTGCTTGGTTTCCTTCTCAGAGCTGACAGGCTCCTTCCAGAGCTGCCTTCTGGGGAGAGAAATCAGCGTGTGGGGTGGAAGAGACACGGGGCACGTGACTTGGGTCCTGACGAAGGGCCAGGGTCCCCGAGGGTTCCTTTAATAAATAAATAAATCATGGATTGAGACGGAGGGGCCCAGCCACTCATGGGTTCCTTTTGAGTTTAAGTAAAGCCAGAGTTGAGTTTTTAATTAAATGAAGTCAAGGCCATGAGAAGTACATTCGATGAAGGGATATGGATTCAAATCAACTTGGTGGGGAAAAGAGAGAGAGTGAGTCAGGTATGGGGTGTGGGAGGGTGGTGAGAGCTTAAATAATCACAGTTCCTACACACCTTAAATAGGGAGAAACGGGGGGACTTCCCTGGCAGTCCAGTGGTTAAGACTGAGTACTCTCAATGCAGGGGGCACGGCTTCAAACCCCGGTTGGGGAACTAAGATCCCGCATGCCACACAGTGTGGCCAAAAATAAAATAAAATAATAGGGAGAGACTGGTAGATTTTGCCCTACAGGACAGATTCCTACAAACGGCTGGAGTTTTGTGGGTGCGACTGCTCCAAACTCCCCACTCTCTCCTCTTCCTGTGTCTTCCCCCAACACAGGAGGGCATGGCAGCCAGGCTGTGCTTCCCAAAGGGCTGTTCTCTGGCTCCACCTCCACCAATAGCAGTGGGGACCACGGAAGCTTTGGGGGATGGGGGGAGGGTGGAAGGTGTAGAGACACAGAGTCAAGGAGCCCCAGCCGCTGAGTTAAGCTGCACAGGAGAAAAGTTCTCTGCACTGAGGTTCTGGGCCCCATAAATGCAGCCTCTGACACAGGAGTATCAGACGCCGGAGACGGTCAACCCTACGGCCACTCCCCACCACGGCACTGTACCTGACCAGTAGTGAAAAGAATAACCTGATGCATCTATTTGCAGTGGAATTCACCATATTCTTCCCCATCGGCCATCACTTTGGTGGCTGGATAGGCTTAGCCCCAGTAAAATAAGATACTGACAGGATGGCTATTTCAAGGAAGTCCTAGCCAATTATCTAGATAATTGTAGCAAATTAAAATACGATAGGATTTTCTAGCTATACGTTTCTGGTAGGTTTTCTACTTTTACTTGGATTCTTGGGGGGGGATTCTACATTTTGCCTAATGTGGCTCTGTGGTCTGACCACGTTTTGGGAAGGAATAGGCCAAGTCTCATTTCTATAAAGACTAGCTTTGGCTCTATTAATGAAACAGAATGACATGATACAAATGACAGTAACTAAGATCTTCTGAATGCCTACAATGTGGCAGGCGCTCTTTTAAATGTTTTACACAAATAACCCCCAGTTAAATCTCACAGCTCTATGAGGTAGCCTGTATTCTCCTCTCCATTCCATAGATGAGGAAACTGAGGCATGGAGAGGTAAAGGAACCTACCCAAGATCACAGAGCCGGCGTCTTAGTCTATATCAGGCAATCCTAAAACCTCAGTGACTTAACATACTAGACATGTATTTCTTCCTCCAATAAAGTACAATTCAAATACTTCAAAATCAAGTAAGCCCCGTCCCTGTTGGGAGGCTCTTTTTCAAGCAATGACTCAGGAATCCAGGAACCAAAAGGCTTCAACACATGGCCCAGGGGAGCATCACAGAGGGACCAAAGTGTGGAGAAAGCAAATCCTATTCTTAGAAGCCTCCTAGGTCAGGATGTGACATGCATCATTGCCTCTCACATTTTATTTCCCAGCACGAATCACATGGTTCCACCGAGATGCAAAGGAGCTCATGTAATACCTGGCTGGACAACCACCTCCCAGCAACAACTCTCACCATTCTGAGCAGAGGCCGTCAGCTCTAGGGACCAGGCAGCCTCTCTGCCACAGCTAGTACACAGCCGAGCTGAGATTTGAAATTCAGCTCTTTAAACCCTCTGCTGGGTCAAATTTTGTGTTAAGGACTAGCACGTTTTTGTGGTTTTTTTTGCGGTACGCGGGCCTCTCACTGCTGTGGCTTCTCCCATTGCGGAGCACAGGCTCCGGACGTGCAGGCTCAGTGGCCATGGCTCACGGGCCCAGCCGCTCTGCGGCACGTGGGATCTTCCCGGACCGGGGCACGAACCCGTGTCCCTTGCATCGGCAGGCGGACTTTCAACCACTGTGCCCCCAGGGAAGCCCTGTTTTTTTTTTTTTAAGATACAAAAGTATATTTCTACAAGAAGACTTCTAAGGAAAAATATCGTGCATTATAGGGGCGAAATCATGTAAACAATTAAAGTCAGCCAAGGGAAACAAAGGAAACAAAAAGAGTGATGCTCACGCTAGCTAAGGGCCGCTGCTGTTCAGCTTCAAGGCCAGGGAGAGAGAGAGTTGGGGATTATGTAACTCTACCTAAGGACAAATGCAAATCTAGTACAGTTCACCTATTATTATTATTATTTTTTTTTTGGTGAGAGAGAAATACGAAATGTGAAATGTTATGAGAAAACTCCAGATTTCCAAATATTAGTTGTGGCAGGCATTCCATTTCCAGAATAATTAGCATTTGAAAGAGAGATGATTTCATAGGAACAGGCCTAAGGGATTGCACTGACATCCTGAAGTATCTGGTGACGGGCGGAGGGGAGATTCTCTCAGAGCCATGGACTGACCTGCAGCTCCTAAAAATGGCTGAACCACAGTGTTCTTTGGGTCTGCCTAGCTGTCCAACCTAACCTCCTCCAGACACTCCTCTTAAAAACCCCCTTCTGGCCGCTAATCCTGACGCTTAGCCAAATTTTGCTTCTCAACATTCTTCTCTCTCTTTTCTTCTCTTCCCTCTTCTGCATCCGCTGGATGTTTCTTCCACTCTTTCTGGCCTCAAATATCATTCTAACGATGACTTGCAAAAGTATGTCTTAATTCTCTCTCTCCTCTAAGCTATAGGATGACCTTTCCAGGAAACCATCTAAACCATCTAAACCAAATCCTTTGCCCAGAACACTGACTATCCAATCTCACTTCACATGTTGATTTCCTCATTTGGGTCACTTACACTAGTGCCTTCTCAAACGATGGTGTGTGTGCTCATGGGGTGGAGCCAGTTCATATTTGGAATTCCCCCTTCCATTTCAGACGGACAGCACTGGGAGCTAATTCTCCATCAGTATTTTCACATCTCTGTTTGGTCTGAGCTTTCTGAGAACTAGAAAACTTGGGTAGAGGATGATTTAATAGCAAACACACCTCAAAAGCTGAAGATACGATATTGTTCTGTAGAGCTTTGGAGACTTCTCTATCCTAGAGCCACTGGCTTACATTTCACAGGCTACGGAAGCTACAGATCTCTTTCCCCTTGCCTCCCTGGAGAATATTTATTAATATTCCAGAGTAAAGGTTTCTCTCCCTCTGGAGGGAAGATGGGCTGACATGCCAAGCGTCCTCTATAAGCTCCAAGTCTCATAATTTCTGGGTTCCTCTCCTGCTCATACTGTGTCACCCCAAGAGGATTGGGGCTCAGGAAACTGATGCAAAAATACTCTGATCCAGAGACCCCATGTTTTCTATAAGAATATCATATGCATATAAATATAGCAGGTACATGTATGAAACGCAATAAAATTACACGCTAAGTGAGTACATCTTAAAAGTTCTCATCACGAGAAAAAAATGTAACTATGTGTGGTGATGGATGTTAACTAGGCTTATTGTGATAATCATTTTGCCATATGTACATGTACCAAATCATTATGTCGTATACCTGAAACTAATATAATGTTATATGCCAACTATATCTCAGAAAAAAAAAAATCATGCAAGGACACCTCAGAAGTACAATGGTCCAGGATGTGGGGTGAGATTGCCCAGGTGTGCATCCTGGTTTTGCCTTTTACCAAATCTGTGTACTCCCCAGCAACTTAAACTCTGTGGCTTGGTTTCTTCATCTGTGATGTAGAGACCAAGATATAACAAGCTCACGTGTGTGTTGTAAAGAGTCAAGAAGTTGACACAGGTGGAGAACTCAGAATACTGCTCACCTCTGCTAATCTATTATAACAACCTCACGTGTGTGTTGTAAAGCGTCAAGAAGTTGACACAGGTGGAGAACTCAGAATACTGCTCACCTCTGCTAATCTATTATAACAACCTCACGTGTGTGTTGTAAAGCGTCAAGAAGTTGACACAGGTGGAGAACTCAGAATACTGCTCACCTCTGCTAAGTGCTCAACAGAACCTAACCGTTACTGTCATCAGGCAGGCTGTGGGTTTGATCTCCAAGGCTCTCTCCTTTCTCATAAGGGTCATCCCAGCCCCTTCCAGCGGATCCAGGACAAAGTCCAGAAGGGTTGGACCCACAGCCGATCAGGGAACGGGACTTGCATCCTCACGCAGGGACTCAACTGTACTGGATCCAGGTGATCAGACGCAAATGTGGTGATAAGATCCCATACACCACCTTTACGAAAGCATCCTCCACTGCCAGTTCTGGATAGATCTGACTGAGTCTTTTCCTCAAAGGCGAACTGAACTAACTTCCAACATTTTCCTCCCATTTACCCAGCTCAACTATGAGTGTCCATAATGCCTCTTTGGATTATTTATCTTAAAAATCGTGGGACCATTTGGTACCTATGAAGACAAGGCTTAAAGGCAAAAACTACTTAAATGAGACCCAAGCAACGGTATTACTACAAGTAACTACTTCTAGATGGAATAAACAAACAAACTGAATTTAGTTGGGGGGGGGGGATACGGCTTGAGACAGCCTTGAGGTCCTCTTCCTAAAAAACAACTGAATGATATGCAAAAGCAAACGCATAAAACATATAAGCCAAGATTTTATTATTACATAAAGTCACTCTGTCATCTTGCCACCAAAGCTCCTAATCCTTACTTGCAGTTTCTACGCTCAGTGTGACATGCATCAGTGCCAACAGTCTGGGGACTGACGCTGATCCCTGGATTTTCCTTTGAGTGGCACTCACTTATACCACCCACTAGATGGTTCAGGTTAAACTTCAGCATTAACCTATTTACAACTCCTTAATGGAGGTTATATGGGGAGAACTTGGAATAATGCCCAACACGTAAGTAAGGCTTCTGTGGATGTTAACTATTATTGCCATCCAATTCCACCCTCTCCTTCACGCTGACTTCATAATTAACTCTCAAGTCTCATTAAATTCACCATTTAATTTATTTTCTGTACTGGTCCCTCCCTCTCCATACCCACAGCCATGACTTCGGTTCCATTTAGACAGACCCTCATTACCATGTAGCTATAGTATTGCAATAGCATTAATCAGAAACAAAGGCAGCTCCAGAATAAGAAGCTTGCGTGATTGGATGGTCAGTGATTCCACTGGTAAGATGAAGAATGCACTTAGAGAGTCTGCTGGGAAAGAAAAAGGCTAGCTTGTCTAGGGGGGGCACAGGTGAAGCAGCGCATATCTGGAGGCCCACTAGATGGCTGACCCACACTCTCCATGAGACCATGTCCCCAAAGTACAAGTTATCGTGTTCCGTTTTCTGCAAATTCCAATGTCCTTCATTTGTAAGAGACAGGGCAAGAAAAGAGGGGAGAAAAAAGCATTCATGCCTTCCTGCGTGCCTTCTCAGAGAGGCTTCGGGCAGGAGCAGCACGGGAAGGGGAAGCAGGGAAAGGGAGCGAACAAGTCACACCCCAGGAAGGATGCACAGGGTAGGGTTGACCCCCCCCCCCACTTTGAAAGTACAATGACGTATCCACCGGGAGTGGACACAGTGTTTTAATAAATATATGTCTCTGTCTGACTCACACTGTGTAACTCCTGGAATCATTTCCAATGATTTTTCCAGGAATCAATCTAGAGAGGACTGTTGTAGTAGAAGCTTCCGGTGGCAGAACTACTAGGCCATGGTGCTCAGTCCTAGAACTTAAGTTACATGACGCTCCCGATCTACACATGGGAACTGGAAAGCCTGAGCCGTGGAAGAGCACGCTTTGGTGGCTGTATCTACTGAGAGTTTTGGCAACACACTAAGAAGGCACCAGAGGACACTTGGATTCAAATGTCTATTACAGGCAACTAGAAATTCAGCTTAGGAGAGAGTTCAGCCTTGGAGAGAAGAAAGTACACACAGAGAAATGACGTTAGGAGATCATCAGGTTAAAAAGTATTAAAAAAAAAAAAAAAAAAAAAAAAAAAAAAATACACAATCAAGGGCAGATCCTAGTAGAAGCCTTGTATTTAAGAGCCAGAGGAGGAATATTTTGAGAGGAAGAAGGAAATCCAGAAAAATAAGCCAAAAAACCCCAGTAACGTATCAGAGAAGCTCTTGGTGGAAAATACTTTAAGAAGGAAGGGATGTTTCACAATGTCACCTGTAAGAGAAAAATAGGAGCAGAGAGTTACCGCATTTAATTACCAGGAGGGTATCAGGGACCTTCGAGAAAGCAGGTGGAACAGACAAGAAAAGTCAAGGAGTAAACAGGTGGTGAGAAAGACGTTTCTAAAGTGAGAGGATAATTTTAAGACCGCAGTGACAAGAGAGAAATAATTACTCATTATTTTATCTACTTTACTTTCATTATCCCCATTCTTCCTTTTATTATTATAAATGCAATATCTTGCTATCTGTTGTCATAATAAGTCAATACCTCAAACACAGTAGTTTTTAAAAAGGCAATTTTCCAGGTAGATGAGGCCAAAAGGTAGCCATTGGTCACAGTTACCTGGATGAGACAAAGGAAAGCATTCAGTGACTTGAATTATTGAAGACGTCCCCTCAACCTTCCACTTGCTATTAGCGAAGCCTGGGGTCAAGGGCAGAGGGGGAGAAGAGGATACGTGGCATCAGTATCCATCCCTGCTGCCATAATTGGGACAAAGGCTTTTATCAAGAGAACGTAAAGCCTCTGGAGACTATGCTATTAAAGGCTCCAAACACAAATGAGAGCTAAACTTTAAAGGTGGAAAGACGATGGAAACATAATTACCTGCATCAGCCACTGAGTCCCTAATTACGCAGCACGCATGAGATAAGACATCTCGCACAGCAGGTACAGTCCCCTGAACTACTGGGTTCAGTGCCAAGCCAGCAAGCCAAGCCCTCCGCGGCTGTTAGCCCATTACATTACTAGACAGTATTAATACCCAACATAGGATGGAACTTGGATCCACACCAATTAACCTCCCTTCAAACCTCCATTTCTTGAAAAACAAGAATTTTAGCAGCTTAAGCTACATGTTAGAGGAGAGCCTGAAATCCCATGTATGAGAGGTATTGGTTTTTTACTCAAAGAGGTTAGATGCATGATTATGGTTTGAAAAGTCTTATCCTTAGAAAGCAGCCTGAACGCCTTTGCCTACTCTTCCCTGCCTCCTACTGGCCCTTCTGTCTGGACAGATGGTCACCACCTCCTACTCACCCCAAGCCATGCCCAGCTCCACTGCACGGAGCCCCTTTCCAGTTTTAGCACCTCCATGTAAATGTCACCTCCTTAATAAGACCTTCCAAACCACCATGTAAACACAACCTCCACTTCCTCTGACTCCTGTTAATTCCCTTCAAAGCAACTGCATAAGGTATTTAAAGTTTTCTCTTTGTTTCTGGACCCCCTCTGCCCATTCACATATATCCCACAAACGCATGAGCTATGGGTCAGAAGTCCAAAAATGAGTCTTATGTGGCTAAAATCAAGGGGTCAGCAGGGTTGTGTTCCTTTCGGAAGCTCTAGGGGAGAATCTGTTCCTTGCTTTTTCCAGCTTCTGGAGACTGCCTTCATTCCTCGGCTTGTAGCCTCCTTCCAGCAACAAGGTAACTTCAACTTCTCCACCTCTGATCCTCCTGCCTCCCTCTTAGAAAGACCCTTGTGATTACCGGGCCCACCTCGATAGTCCAGGTGACTCTCCACAGCATTTCAAGATCCTTAATTTAACTGCATCTGCTACATCCCTTCTGCCATGAAAGGTGATTTATTCATAGGTCTGGGGCTTAGAACCTGAACATCTTTGATGGGTCATTATTCTGTCTACCACAGAGGAGGAAAGAGCAAGGAGGAGAAGGGGAGGGAGGGGAGGAAAGGAGGGATGATTCTTTCCTCCTAATCCCAGGCCACCACCTAGAACCGGGATCCCCAAAGAAACTTCCCATTGCAACACTGTCTACTCCCGTATCTCCCAGTCACTCGTCTTCAACTACGTTTTTGTGAGTTCAGATTGAGGTTAACAACATACCATGACCAGTCCAAAACTGTATTCATTCTTATTCATTAAATATACCATATTTAGCTGTTAAAGACTTAAAGAATGATGGATTCCGTTCAGTGCATTCCATGGCCAAATGAGCAACTATCATCCATTCCAAATCAAGATAAAGCCAGAATGTTAGCAGTCTCTGGGAAATAGATCAACATGGCAATAACGGGCAATTACTCCATGTTTCTGAAGATGGGTGGCATCTATTTTTTCATAAATGTGACCAGCTCAATTCCTTTCGACAGCCCTTCAAGAGAGTTGCTTATTATTTGTTCAACTCAGTCAAAATGGCCAATCCAGAAATGGTTCAACAAGTTGGTACCAGTTCAAGAAACACCAAATAGTTATTCTTATTGCTTTTTCTGCCCACCCCCCCATGAATTTTCCTGGCTGCTTTCATATTATGTAAAAGAAGTAATCAAAAGTAAAACGTTTATTAGATCCCATAAACAGGACTGATTAAAAAATGGGCACCAACTCCTCAGAAATCAAGTGGTCTCCAACGATATCTGGCACAAGTACTCAGAGTAAGCATTAAGTATTATGATAATCACCCCTACGATTCTTATCTTGAAAACATCCAATGTATAGCTCATTAACAGCTAATTTGCTAAATGCAAATGTGGATTTCTTTTAAGGTTAAATTATCTTGATAATGTTTTTTTCTGAGGCCAAGAAGCTCCCCAAAGCCTCACGCTGGCTTTCAAAGCAGGATGTAGTCTATACTCCGAAATCTCAGTAAAACTCTCTCCCGCCTCTCCAGACCCTAGACTCTGTAGTTGACAGAGTGTTTCATTATATTGCCGGCAGTTCTTGACAAGAGGTGGGGAAAAAGGAGAAGGAAGACATTTTAGGAAATCACTGCAATGAGAAACGTCCCCTTGAGTTTAGTTTCAGCGAGCTTCTACTCAGCCTTCGGCTGGAAAATGGCCAGTGGAAGTAAGATGGCATTTACGAAAAATACTGATCCCGTGCATGAACAAATCCACCTTTCATTAATATTTGATTTTTCTGTCCCCATATTGATTGTCATGACATGGCTGTCGCCCAGCTGAGTCCCACAACCTCTACTGCAGGCAATTTCCTTACAGAATTACTTTCCTGAAAGGGCTGGATGTTACAGAAGCCTTGTCAAACTGCGCACATGTCAACAGCGTTTGGTAGTGACTCTTCAATAATTAATTTACTAGGCTGAACTGTCGGTACGACTTGAAAAGTTCCTGTTCGCTGCCCTTGCTTCTTGGGGCCAACAGCCCAGGAGTACCAGGATCGGACCATGTATAACACAAGTACCAGCTTATATGGTCTGATATAATCAACTCGACATGTGTCCTGAAGGAAGTGAGTCCAGAATCACAGAACACTAGAGCTGGGAGGAACCATTATCCATTGATCATTGTATGAATGACCCACTAATTCTTTAACTCACGGATTTTACAGAATTTGTGGAATCCATATTTATAAAGCACAACTAGAAAATTTTGTTAGCTGGGGCATTTAAAACAACACATTTCTATACTGTTCTTCACTGTGTGAGGAGGAACCAACACAACAGAGCAGAACTAAAAGGATAAAGACATGCTAAGGACAGCCCGGCTTCAAATTTGCTCTGATTCACAGCAAGTCTGCGTAAGACTGAGAGTAAGCAGGCTTATTTTAAGTAGTCACTCAGGGAAGTAGTTCTGATTGTATAATACTTCCAGTCATGGCACTTTTAAAACATGACTGCAAATTCTTTTAACACTCTTCCCATTGAGAGATGGACTCTAAGTCCTCTCTCCTTGAATGTGGGCAGACTTGTCATCACTTTAATAAAGTACACTAGGACGGACACCATGTGACTCCCAGTGCTAGGTCTGCAGCTTCTACCTTGGCCACTGGCACACTAACTATTGGAGACTTGAGCTATTAAGTGAGAAGTCCAACTACCCACGTTCAGCCATGCTGGGGGGAAGCCCAAGCCACCCGAGGAGGCCACATGTAGGCACCATGGCTAACAGTCCCACCAGTGTCAGATATGTGAATGAGAAAACTTGTAGATGGTTCTGAACACAAGCCATTGAGTCTGCCCAGTTGAGTCTCAGACAGTGTGGAACAAAGATCCACCATCCCTACTGCAATCTGTTCAAGTTCTTGACCTGCACCAGTTGTGAGCATAATTAAACGGTTGATTCATGTCACTAAATATTAGAGTGATTCGTTACACAGAAATAGGTAGGTTATTTATCTCATCCCAATTTAAAGTTTCACATGATGAAGGAGGTTGTTGATGATTCCTCTCTAGGACAGAGTACCTTTCATTTCCCTTGTGGTACACTGAATATATCCATCATCTCAAGGAAAAACGGTGGATACGGTGGGGTGGGGAGAGACGAGGAAGCAAGAAGACAGTTTGCACTCACTCAGAAACAGAAGAATGAGTTACAGATGCTCGCGAGAATCATTGAAAGAGAACTGAGGGTACCTTTGGGGAGGTACAAAATGTGTCATGTTAGAACTGTACAAAATTAGGAAAGCATCTCAAAGGACTATTATTACCTGCCAGCAATTTCAGAAACTCTACCTGGGTTTTTTATGTTGAGATGAAATCCGTTTCTTGTATCAACTTTTCATCAGAAATCCAGAAGTCCCTTTCAGTTTAGTACTGACATAGGTTATGTGTACCTGAATCACTACACAATCCCAAGTGGCCCCATAAAATATTACCTGTAAGTCACAAAGCCTTGGTGGCAGTTCGTAAAGACTCGCCGCCCGCCTGCCAAGTTTCCTCCGCAAAGCACAGGAACCTTCAAGGATCACAAACTCTGTGCAGAGAAATCATATAATTTGGGTCATATCACTGGCCTGCTGAAAAGTCTTCAGAGGTATCTCAGTGTCTAATTACTACAGTTTAATTCTTGTATCTTGTCCTTACTGACATTTCCTGATCTTCCTCAAACTTGACTATCCATACATAGTCTGTTCTTCTGTTTAAACTGACTTCAAAAAATATCTGCCCTACTATGTGTCGGCACCATTCTCAGAACTACACAGGTTAGTAATACTAAAAAAGTTCCCAACCCTGATCAAACCAACATTCTGGTGGGAGGAAGTCAGAATCCTCAGAAAATAAAATACTGTACAACCTTGGTCAGTGCCATGGAGAAAATGAGGTGGTGGCATGAAGTAATTGGCTAGGGTGATCATGGAAAATTATAAATGGAGCTTTTCAAATTGGAATTAAGAAACTTTTCAAGGATTCAGCAAAGTACAGAGAGCACTTGCCATATATGCTTCTAATATGTTTTTGATTAAATATTTTAAAGTAATTTACAGACATATTTCATCCTTCCAGAACTTCAGTAATCTTGGAAAAGTAAGGGTGTTTTCTTACAGAAACACAACACCATGAACATACTGAACACAACAGATATTTTCTTCATGTCAAATTTCCAAACCATATTAATCCAGCTGTCCCCCAAAACTGGTTTGTTCAAAACAAGATTCAAATACGGTCCAATCTTTACAATAGTTTATATCTTTCTTAATCTATAAAAATCCTGCCACTCCTTTCTCCCTCTTTTTTTCCTACATGATGTTAACTAGTTCTGGATTTGCCTGAAGGTTTTTTATGCTGGCATTTAATCTGTTCTTTCTCCTATATTTCATATAAACTGGAAGTTTGGTGTAAAGCCTTGAGTAGATTCAAGGTAGACATTTTTGGAAAAAAGACTTGATTGGCGATGCTGTGCATTTCTTACTACAATACGTAATGTCAAAAAGAACATAACATCTTGATGCACCCCTTAAACCTTCCAGGTTAAGGTGGCGATGGCTTGATCCTGCCTTTGTAGAATGACATATCCTGACTTGCTACCAGCAGGTAGTACAGGACACGGAGACAGCAGGGCACAACAGGTCTATCTAATTCCTTACCAATCGCTCATTGATGAAATCGTTTGATGATCCTTGACTGACTCAACTATTTCACTAGGTAATTCAAAAGGTCATTTTTTAAAATTCTTTTATTTCTCTTATGTTTATTACCCGAGAAGCCTTTTGTTAAAAAAAAAGAGAATAGAGCTTTCATTCAATCACTCTGACATGTAGCTTGCAGAGGAAAGGCAGAGTAAGTACCTCTTTGTTTAAAACTCAAAGAGATTTTTTTAAATTGCTGTCATTATTTGGCTTTACTGTGGATTTCTCTTTTTTTGAGAATGATTATGGACTTGTGTAATTTTATATATTAATAATGCTATAAAAAATTAAAATTATTCTTACTGTTATTTGAGCTATAACAACTGTGGACAGTAGGAGCCCCTTAAACTAGCTCTGTGTCTTTTTTAAAGACCATGTTAATCTTTAAATATTTTCTGTTCTCTAGTACATCTAGGACATCCCAGGAACACCCAGGGCATTCACTGCACCAGACCTGAAATCAGTCATTTATCCAAAGAACCCTAAATTCCTTTAATGATAAATGGTAAGTAGAGAATAAAATAGAAATGCCAGGAGGGCTCACTGGTCCTGAAAGTTATTGCCTCCAGACTTTTTCAATGTAGAGACAGCAAAATTATCTTTAAAAAGTTATGAGTTCATACTGAGACTTCCAAGTCAAATTAAGCCCTAAAAGATTTACTTAACATTTTTAAAATTTTATAATTGTACTTCTTTTCTCTTGCATTGGAAATCATGGTTTCTAATTATAATAGCATTATCATTTACTTTAACATGTAATTTAAATATTACGGTTTCAAGACGGCAAAACCAACATTATTCCTAAAAATAAGACTATGCTATGCTGTTGAAAATTGTCATGCACTTTTTCATCTTTAGCATATATCTCACAAAACGCTAAATCAAAAAGATATATGCACCCCTGTGTTCAGTGCATCTTTATTTACAATAGCCAAGACACGGAAGCAACCTATGCCCATTGATGGATAAATGGATAGAGAAGATGTGAGATTTTATATATATATATATATATATATATAAAATAAACAATGGAACATTATTCAGCCATAAAAAAAGAGGGAAACTTTACCATTTGAGAAAACATGGATGGACTTGGAGGGCACTGTGCTAAGTGAAATAAGTCAGACAAATACCATGATCTCACTTGTACTTGGAATCAGAGAAACAAAACGAGATAAAAAACATACAAAAGCAAGTTCACAGATAACGGAGAACAGACGGGTGGTTGACAGGGGCAGGGTGTGGGGCGTAGGTGAAAATGGGTTAAGGGGGCCAAAAGGTACAAAATTCCAGTTATAAAATAAGTTAGGTCATGGGGATATAATGTACAGCATGGTGACCAGAATTAATAATACTGTATGTCACATTTGAAAGTCACTAACAGAGTAAATCTTAGAAGTCCTCATCACGAGAAAAAATCTGTAACTCTGTGTGGTGATGGATGTTAACTAGTGTTATTGTGTGATCGTTTCACAATATATACAAATAGCCAATCACTGTGCTATACAACTGAAACTAATACACTGTTATAAGTCAATTATAACTCAATTAAAAATAACAACTAAGTAAAAAATAAATAAAAGTAGAAAACATTTCATGAAGGATACAGCCACTACTCTATCAAAAATCACTTGAAATAATTCTATCTTCGTGGATATGTTATCCATTTTAGACTCATTTAGACTCATTTGCTCGTATGTTCTAGTCTGTTTGCAAGTTTAGAGACACTAAAAAATATCCCCTTAATGATGTGTAGTCAAATTAATTTATTCAAAAGTCATCTAAGAAGAAACCATTTTATCAGTGTGGCTTTGATACAGTTAGCTGTCATTGCTTCCATTTTCTAATCAACATTGACGAGACAATTCAAAAACAATAAAACGAACCCATATGAAGTTTATCCATTTGACAGGATTTTAACAAACTCTCCAGAAACCATCACAATTAAATTACAGCATAATTCTATTACCCCAAGGTTATCCATACTCCGTTAACAGGTACACTCCCTTCATTCCTGTCCTCTGATTTGCTGTGAAGTTCCACAGATTTGTTTTTGGTGTGCTTTGGGGTTACTTTTTTGGAAATTTATGTAAATAAAATTATACAATATTGTCTATCTTAATTAATGAATGGTATCCCATTATATGTGTGTGTATATGTGTGTGTGTGTGTGTGTGTGTGTGGGTGTCTAGATTGCAATTTATCTATTCACCAGTTAGCGGTCATCTGGGGTTTTCTAGGGTTTTTGTTCGTTTGCTTTTTCAGGGTGTGTGTGTGTTTGTTTATTTTGCTGTATAGAATAAAGCTATTATAAATCCTTCCATATAAGTTTTTGTGTGGATATGATCTTATTTTAATTGGGTGAATATATTTGGGGTTGCTGGGTTACGTGGCAAATTTATGTGCAGCTTTATAAGAAACTCCCTTTTTCCCAAGTGGTTATACAGCTATGCACTCCCAACAGGAATGAGTGAGAGTTCCAGTTGCTCCCCATTTTCTCCAAAACTTGATGTTTTCAGCATTTTTTTAAATCATGTTTAGTGATATAATTTACATACCTTAAAATTCACCTTTCGGTATCTCACTGTGATTTGACAAATGCATATTCATAGAAACATCAACAAAATCAACAAACAGCTCCATCACCACAATAAATCGCTCTGTGCTACTTTGTGATCAAGCCTCCCCCACTCCCAGCTCCTGGTAACTCCATTTATTTTTTTTACATCCCTATGGCTCTTGCTTTTCCCAAACGACATATAAACCAAATCCTAGAATATGCAGCCTTTTGAAAAGGCTTCTTAATTTGCAATAATAAATTTCAGGTTTATCTATGCTGTCACATGTATCAGTATTCCATTCTGTATTATTTTTGAATAGTACGTCATTGTATAGTGTGCCAGAATTTATTCATTTAACAGTAGATGGATATTTGCACTGCTCCCAGCTTTTGGATGTTGAAATGAAGCTACTATAAATATTTGAGTACAGATTCTCATGCAAACGTAAGTTTTTATTTCTCTTGGGTATGGGTAGGATTGATGGGTCATGTGTTAAGTATGTGCTTAACTTTATAAATTATTTATAGCTTCCATTCCTCACCTAATTTTCATGGGTTTTTTCCCCTATTTTCTTGAACATATGGAACATATTTTTTATTTTCCACTAATTTTAACATCCTCGTCCACTAATTTTATTACTTCTGGTATGTCAGCTTCTGTTCGTGCTAAGTGGTTTTTCTCATGGTTATGGGTTATATTTTCCTGTTTCTTTGGATGCCTGGTAATTTTTGATTGAATGCTCAGCATCGGATATTTTATGTCATTAGTTACTGGACTTAGCTTTATTCCTTTAAATAGTATTGAATTGCTTTCAAGCACTCAGTTAGGTTACTTTGAAACAGTTTAACTTATTAAGGCTTGCCTTTAAGTTTTATTAGGGCAGGTCCAAGACAGCCCTGGTACAGGGCTACTTTATCCCACTGATTACGGCTATAACCTTCTGAGGACTCAAACTGATGCCCCATGTATTAGACAGCTTTCCAAACTGGTTATTAGAATAGAAAATATTCTTAGCTTGGGAGGAGTTCTGAGGGTCACTTAGCCTACTGCTTCCCAGTGGTTCTCTCCCTGGCCTTGGGTACTCTCCTCTCATCACTCAAAGACTAGTACTCAGGCAAAGACTAAAGGCAGTGCCCTCACAAATTCCCGCTTCCTGGGCCTCCCTGAATTCTATCTCCTGTGCTATTGCTTGGAAACTTCCTGCAGGCAGCTGGCTTCACCTCAACTTCTTCTCTTCAGGGATCACAGTCCTGTACTGTTTGTTGTCCGATGACTAACAACCTTATTTCATATATTTTGTCTGTTTTCTTGTTATTTAAAGTGGCAGGGTGAATCTGTTCTTCCTTATTCCATCATGTCCAGAAGTGGTTCTTGTAACTGCTTTTTCCCCCTCATATTCCAACTGTTTACTGTGAGTGGCTTCTGCTTGGTTTTAATTTTAGGAATTACATTTGTCACTGACAAAATTTTGTTTTGAAATTTATATGTTTCAAAGTAAAAATATTAAAAATAAACTCAGAGTAGTTTAATTCATGCCCTTTTACCCTCACACCACTCCTTTGGATAAGGATTTTTTTTTATCAGTTTTTGATTGATTCTTTGTGCTCAGAGTTTTCAAGAATAGTCTCAGGTGATATAAGAGGACAACTCTGCAAAGACCCTGGAGACGGCATTCAAGGCAGAGACACTATCAAGTACGAATGCTCTGATGCCTCAGAGAGCGTGGCTTACTGAAAAAGAAGAAAGAGAAGAGAGACTGAAAGAGTGTGACCAGAGTCTTATAGTGAGGAAAGCAGAGAAACCATTTATTTCAGGTTACAGCAATCAGCAGAAATCTTATCAGGTAGGGCCTTGTGTGCTAGAATAAGAAACTTAGTTATTATTCTCAATGCAATAGGAGGTAACTGAAGAGTTCTAAGTACAGGAGTGATAGGATAAGGTTTTCATTCTTAAACTATCACTCTGATAAGGGAGGTATGGAGAACGGATCGCTAAGGGGACAAGAATAGAAGAATGGAGAAAAATTAGCAGGCCATATAAAAGTCTACGTTACAGATAATAATAATTTTGTCCAGACAAGTGACTAGAGCCTACATACAGAGGAGGAAAAGGCTTCAGGTTACATTTTTGCATTGAGACAGGAGTTGCTAATGAGTTACATGTGGATGGTGAAGGGAAGGAGGAGTAAGGAAGGATGGTGAAAGGATGATGCTTAGATATTTGCTTTGAGAAACTAAATTCTCTGAAATACCTGAATGGAGAAACAGGTTTGGGGGACCAAGATTTCTATTTTGTCCATGTTAGACCTGAGCGACTTGTTAGACTTTCAAGTACACACATCGAGTAGGAGGTTAGATACACTGGTCTAGAGCTCAAGAATTAGAAAGTATACAAAACAATTTGAAAGGCAAAGGGTGAAGCACTAGATCAAACCTTCTAGGGAAGCTATGTGTTCAGAGAATAAAAGGGGCAAGACCAAAGGCACTTAGTAGGTATCAATATTCAAAAGTCTAGCAGAACTATGGAGAAGAGTATGGAGGGTCCTTAAAAAAAACTAAGAACAGAGCTACCATATGACCCAGCAATCCCACTCCGGTGCATATATCCAGAGAAAACCATAATTCGAAAAGATACATGCACCTCAATGTTCATAGCAGCTCTATGTACAATAGCTAAGACATGGAAGCAACCGAAGTGTCCGTCAAGAGATAAATGGATAAAGAAGATGTGATATATATACAAAGGAATATTACTCCACCATAAAAAATGAAATAATGCCTTTTACAGAACATGGATGGACCTACAGATTATCATACTAGGTGAAGAAAGCCAGGGAAGGACAAATATCATATGATATCACTTATATGTGGAATCTAGAAAAATACGACACAAATGAACTTATATACAAAACAGAAATAAACCCATAGACATAGAAAACAAACATATGGTTACCAAAGGGGAAATAGGGGGAGGGGTAAATTAGGAGTTTGAGATTCACATATACACACTCCTATATATAAAGTGGATAACCAACAAGGACCTACTTGTAAAGCACAGGGAACTATACTCAATATTTTGTAATAATCTACAAGGGAAAAGAACCTGAAAAAAAAAAAAGATACAGATGTATGTATAACTGAGTCACTTTGCTCTATACCTGAAACTAATACAACATTGTAAATCAGCTATACTTCCGTAAAAAAAAAGTCTGGAAGAGGAAAAGAATGCAACAAAAAATACTAAGAAAGTGACTTCACTAAGGTGAGAGAAAACTAGAAAACTGTTGTGTCATGGAAGTTGAGAATAGACTCTGTGTCAGGAAGGAGGTAGGTTAATCGTGTCTAACTCAGATCTGCAAAGAGGAGGACAGGGCAGTTTCAAAGAGAGGTAGAGATGATAGAGCAGGTGGTCAGGAAGAAGACAGGGGGCTTCCCTGGTGGCGCAGTGGTTGAGAGTCCGCCTGCCGATGCAGGGGATGCGGGTTCGTGTCCCCGTCCGGGAGGATCCCACATGCCGCGGAGCGGCTGGGCCCGTGAGCCATGGCCGCCGAGCCTGCGAGTCCGGAGCCTGGGCTCCGCAACGGGAGAGGCCACAACAGTGAGAGGCCCGCATACCGGAAAAAAAAAAAGAAGACAGGGAGAAATGGGTCATGTAATCATTTCTAGTCTCTGTGATGGTGAGTTACTTTTATTACAACTGACATCCATCCATTCCCAATATATCCTCCAAATTCTCTTTACTTGATGTATTCCAAGCAGATTTATTTTTCTTATACTTATGAATGCTATGATAGCACTTCAGGAGAAGGAACTAGATCGCCTGAAGCACTAAGTTATATGTAAAAAGAAAAAGAAGGCTTTGTTGGTAATCATCATTGATGACCAGAGTCATGGTGATTTGCATAAGGGTAAAAGGAAAGAAAGGAATTGAGCACTGGCTACACGCTAGACATAAGATATGCATTGCTATACATTAAGTCTGCAACCTTATAGCAACCATGCAATATTAGATTTTGTTATTTCCATTTGCATATAAAGAAGCAATGGCTCAGGAAGTTTAACCAAGTCTATATTGCTTGGATCTAAAACAAATTTTTAGCAGAGTCAAGTTTCAAACCAAAGTTTACTTCAAAGTCCACACTTACCACCATGACTGCCCTTCAAAATAATAAGTGAAGCCATTGTTTCAAAGTACATGAAATACTGTTGTTTTTTTTTTCCTTAGCAGATCCCACTTCATGTGGACAATGTTCCATCAGTAGGCTTTATCTGTGGCACCGACCCGCTACGCAGTGCACGGACAATTGGCTGACTTGTCAACTTGATTAGGAAAGGTCGATAACAGGACAAAGAAAGGTGCTAAGTATTTTTTTTTCTGAACAACAGGCAGACTAATATGTACATGACATCACAGAAAACAAAAACCCCCGAAGTAAAGGTAGTTGAGCAAAAGTAGAAAATCATGAAAGCAATGCACTGAATTTAGGAGAGGAAACTTGTTACAAACAAAGGAAAAAAAGCATAGAGGAGATTCTGAGAACCATAACTTCAGCTTGGGGCAAAATTTACTCATTTCTATATGTTGCTCAGAAATTATTATACAAAAAAAAAAAAAAGAAATGCTGGTCTTATTTAAATAGCACTGAAATACAGATGAAGAAAGAAATCTCAGTGGCTGAAAATTCCAAACATCTTATTTAACAGATGTGGACACTGAGACCCCGAGAGGTTAAGTTACTTGCCTGAGCTCAA
This sequence comes from Neophocaena asiaeorientalis asiaeorientalis, assembly GCF_003031525.2. NCBI lineage: Eukaryota > Metazoa > Chordata > Mammalia > Artiodactyla > Phocoenidae > Neophocaena > Neophocaena asiaeorientalis. The sequence goes on from NW_020172742.1 coordinate 567,012, forward strand.
ATGGCCATTTAGTAGTTAAGGGATAAAAGTAGAAATCAGGTGCCTTTCGTTGTGTGACTGAACTCTTCCCAAGACGTTATGGTACATCAACTGGAACCTAGGTGTTTGCATAAGCGATAATATTCATTTGTACCTCAGTTATGATAATGCAGATTTAAGTAAAATATTAAGTGAGCTTCCTTGATTGTGAATACTTCTTTAATTCCAACTTCAGAAAGGGAAAAAAAATTTTTTTAATTCCCATCACAATTTTTTACTTAATTTTTATTGCAGTAGAGTTGATTTACAATGTTAGCTGTACAGCAAAGTGAATCAGTTATACATATAGCCATTCTTTTTTAGATTCCATTCCTATATAGGTCATTACAGAGTACTGAGTAGAGTTCCCTGTGCTAAACAGAAGGTTCTTTTAGTTATCTATTTTATATATAGTAGTGTGTATATGTCAATCCCAGTCTCCCAATTTATTCCTCCCCCTTTTCCCCCTTGGTAACCATAAGTATGCTTTCTACATCTGTGACTCTATTTCTGTTTCGTAAATAGGTTCATTTGTACCATTTTTTTTAGATTCCACATAGAAGCGATATCATATGATATTTGTCTTTGGAAGAATTTTTTAAATGTTTTGCTCTTTTAACTGGATGCCATGAAAAAATGGAGCCTTCAAGGGAAATTACTGCAGCCCTATCAGTATGAAGAGGCTGAAATGCCAAAGGATCTACATTCTCAAAAAGCAGACATCAAAAGGGGTCAAAGACCAAGTGTGCACATGGGTAGACTCTTCTCCCTTTCTTTAGAAGAACGTTTGGCTTTGGAACTGCCCAGTTTCACACTCAAAGGTTTTGGAGTTGTCTAAAATCTCTGAAGCTCCAAGAGGGGTTTCTTGGCACTAAGGACTGGATATTGTGAGCAACTCATAGAAACAGGCAAAGCCAGAGGCTCTCAACTAATCTGGAACAATGGCTCTCATCCTACTGACCTTTACTTGAAACACTTCCTTGGAAATCAAGCCAAAAGCAAGATATCTGAGGAACCCCTCAATTTCAGTGCAAATGATGAGACAAGGTCTGTGTAGCAATGAGATAAATGTTGCCTTAAGCATTGGGTACCTAAATTCTATGCTCATATCTGCAACTCTAGGTATGCGATCTTGACCAAGTCACTTTTTCTCTCCAAGTCTCAAGATAATACCTAATCTCCAAGATAAGGAGATTATATCAGGCCAGTTATACCTTTTGGGCCAACTCTGGGTGGTAGATAAGTTGTCCCAATCAGTACCAAGTCCCAACTACCAGAAATGCTGTCTACCAAAAATGCACTTTAAATATAAAGACACAAATAGGTTAAAAGTAAACAGATGGAAAAAGATATAGTATGCAAACACTAATGATGAGGAAACTGGATTATCTACTTGAGAGGGAGATATATGAGACTCTGTATTAAGGTATATTTTTGGATACAAAGGTATTTCATAATGATTAAAAGGATCAGTATATAAAAAGGACATAAAAAAATAAATGTGTATGCACCACATCACAGAATTTCAAAATATTTCAAAAACTGACAGAACTAAAAGGAGAAAAAGATACAATTACAGTTGGAGGTTAACACTTCTCTCTCAATGACTGATAGACAAAGTACACAGAAAAAGCAGTGGTAATATAGAACTGAACAAGTTCACCTGCATTTTTCTTTTGTATTACACATGTAAGTGATATCATATGATATTCATCTTTCTCTGTATGTACTCCATACTCTGTAATAAGATATACGGGAAAATAATCCGGAAAAGAATAGATATATGAATATGTATAACTAAATCATTTTGCTGTACACCTAAAACTAACACAACATTGTGAATCAACTATACTCTTACATAAAATCAAAAATTAAAATAAAATAAAACTTAAAAAAAAAAGAATTGAACAACACTATAACCAACTTAACCTAATTGACCTGTATAGAGTATGACATATTTGGAAGAACTCACATTTATTTTCCAACTGCACAGGGACCATTCACCACGGTAGATTGGTAATGGCTGAGAATTTTTCACAATTAAGGGGAAAAAATGGATTTGTATATTCAGGAAGGACAAGGAGTTCTGAAAAATTAATGACAAATCCACAGCTAGACATTTTGTAGTAAGACTACAGAATACTAGAAAAAAAAAAGACACTAAATGCAGCTAGAAAGAAAAAAAAAAGTCGCCTAAAAAGATGTAATAATTAGACTGACAGAAGACTTTCTTTTTACAGGCAGAATGGAAGCCAAAATACATTAGAATAACTTGTTCAACAGTATGAGAGAAAATAGCTTTCAATCAGAATTATGTCTCCAGCAAAAATATTTCTCAAGAAGAACATAGAGGGCTATTTTCAGATAAACCAAAACATAAAGTTTTCCACAACATGCCGTCCTTAAAGGAATTTCTAAAATGCATACTTTCAGAAGAACAAATATTATACCAGAAAGGTCTGAAATGCAAATAATGAATGGTGAGCTGATGAATATGTGGGTGAATCCAAACAAGCTTTGCCTGTGCAAATTAATGATAGTGGTTTGGAGTTAAAAAGATATGGTAAAATGCAAATACTGACCAATAGAAGTCTGTAAGCCAAGCAGAAGTGATTAGGATTTAAACATCCTAAGGTCTCTGTGTTGTCCAAGAAAAGGATTTTGATTAACATTCGATTTCATACAACTAAGAATACACCAGGAAATGTCAAGTTTAAGAATACAAAGAGTTGATTTCCAGAACCTCATGGATGGAGTCGAAGGCAGAAGAGAACGGAGGGAATAGGAATCGGAGGGTTTGATTTGTGCAAACATCTGAATCATCCTTTGGGGTAAGCAAGTTCCCTAGACAAATGTAGTAGGAGTACCATGGCAAGGTGGGCGTGCAGGGGTGTAGGAAGAGATGAGGCTGGGGGGTAAATGCAAAGAGTGAGAATAAACGGAATGAAGGGCATGGATATTATTAACTGACAACTGGCGTTCTTCCAGAGGCTGTGGTCTGTGGATTCCAGAAGACAACATGCAGAGCCTTCAATGACATTTGGATTCTGTGGGGATAAGACTAGCCAAGACGCATGACCTTGACCTCAAGCATCCCTTCTCCCTCTGGAAGGGTATCTGTGCTAGAATCCTCTTCTTTGTTCTATTCCAGTTTCTTAAACTCCATAACCATCATCTTACTAGAGCCAGTCCCTAAGCATGACAAACCACGGTTTATTTAGGGTATTAGTAACAAAGTGGAGATGACTGGCCCCTGCTCACCAAATCCCCAGGCATATTAAAGCACAGTGACCCAGAATCTAGCACATATTCACCCAGACTACAATGAGAAAACAAATCTTATTATACATAATACACAAAAGGCACCGGCACCCCGGTCTTTTTTTTAATTCGTTAATTAAACATTCTTCATTTAATGTCAGTTTTAAGAACTTACAAACAATAAAAATAGCCACCAGGGTTTCCCTGGTGGCGCAGTGGTTGAGAGTCCGGCTGCCGATGCAGGGGACACGGGTTCGTGCCCTGGTCCGGGAAGATCCCACATGCCGCGGAGCGGCTGGGCCCGTGAGCCATGGCCGCTGAGCCTGCGCGTCCGGAGCCTGTGCTCCGCAACGGGAGAGGCCACAACAGTGAGAGGCCCATAT
>NW_020172742.1:571063-606474 GCF_003031525.2 Neophocaena asiaeorientalis asiaeorientalis
AAAAAAAAAAAAAAAAAAAAAAAAGCCACCAGAGTCATCAAACTCCCACCTTCCAACACCCCCAAAACACCTAAAAGCACAGTAGTTCTAAACTGCCTTAGGAAATAAAGCCAAAAAAGAATTTAAAAATATGTAAACAAATAGGTATTCCATTTTGTTTTGGGTATTTGCAAATAGTCAGACTCAAGCAAGAATGCTATGGAGAGAAAAATCCGGAATAAGGCAATCTCGAAAGCTATGTTGACTGGCAAGCTGCATATTTTAATACTGGATGCGATATTAGTCTGCTAAACCATCTGCTATTTTCACTCAGTGCCCGTCAGATACCGCTGACGTCTGCTGCAAAAACTCCATCAGCACAGCCAAAGGTCGGAACACTCTCGACTACTCCTGCCTTTTTACAACACACCTGATCTAGAAACCGCACGGCAATTCTCATAATGCAACACAAATCTCGGGCAACGTATGCATCCGTGTACTGTAGGCAAGACGGGGGAGACTGACGAGGCCCTTAGCAGAGCCGTACGACTGTCCCTCGGGAGCTTACACCTCACCTGTCTGCACGTGAGAGCGACTTCTTGTCTTCCCGAATCCAGGACACACCATGGACAGGCCACTGCAGTCCTGCTGCCCACAGCAGGCCCGGCGGACCCAGGGGTCCCGGGCAGCCCACAGGTGCCTTTTGGCAATGCCTCTCCGATTCCTTGTCCATCCTCTCATTCACCGTCTGTTTCTTCTCCTGTCTCTCCTCCATGAGTCTCCGCATACGCTCAAGACTCCTCTCTAATGCGTCTGATTCTGGACAAGATGCTTTCCCTCCCTGAGCCACAGACCAGGATGTTGTGAGGATCAAGATGTTTATTATCTGAACCTCTAGGAGGAGGAGCCTCACAGTTTAAGGATTTTAAGCACCAAGTGATTCTAATGATGAGGCAATCTAAGCAAGGGCTGCTTTGTTAACATCCAAGCTTCAATCAAATCACCTGGACGTTTGTTAAATAGGCTGATACCGGGTCTCTCCTCAAACCCAGTGACAGACTCTCTTCACGTCTGCATATTCCAACACAAGTTATGGAAGCACTCTGAGGAAGCCTCACTTAAGGCCTTGACACTCACAGTGCAGTCCTTGTTCACCAGGACCAGAGTCGCCTAGAAGCTTCCTGAACTGCAGAAATCCTAGGCCCCGCCTCCCTTGAATCGATGTGCGTGTTAGTAAGATGCCCAGGTGACGCTTGTCCACATTACAGTTTGCAAAGCGCCGACCGAAGACCAACACTGAACCACAGAACCAAGCTTCTGAAATCTTTTCTGTACTAAAATGTCCAAAACTTGATTTAAAATGTCACCTGACACACTAAATCCCTACCTGTAGAGGAAAGAAAAAAATGCACAGGAAACTTTAACAAGTTAAGAGTTGTCTGTCTTTGAAGCTGAGGCCGGCATGGCCAGGTGATCTGAGACCACTCTGGCATCTCAATTGGATTGCTCGAGAGCTCTGAGTACCACCTGGTTTGGGATGTCTACAGCAGGAATCAGCAGCCATTTGGAACTTGGCAATAATAGATCCCTGAGTGGGAGAGATGGCTTCTCATCTTGGGTCTCAGTTTCCCTGTTTGTAAAAGGAGGATAAAAATGCTCACTTCACAGGTTTGCAGAGAGGATCAAAATGACGCTTGTAAAATGCAAGCTCAGGGAGTGGCATGAAGCAATCTTCTACTGGTGAAAGGGAATCAGGAAGCTATGAGGGACTGGGCAGTACTGATGGGTCCTGAAACTGTAGTTAAGCCTTTCCTGGCGTGCCTGCTCTGCCTCACGGCTGTCAAAGAAAGAAAAATAAAACAGTTGTATCACATTGATATCACATCTGGGAATACGCCTGGGAGGATAAAAGACAGGCATGATCATGGAAAACATTTTTCTCAGAGAAGCCAATTTTTATTTCCAGCTCCTTTGTCCTCTCTCCCTTTATTGTTCTCACTCTGAACTGGGAAATTCCCTCACATTTACTAAAACCGGGAATAATAAGGCTCTGACCCAAATCTTAATGGTTGAGGAGTTTTGAATTATAAACACCTTTCAAATTATAAACAGCAAGACTGTTTTTGATCTTTCCCTCAGTTTCCTTGCTCTAAATAAAAAACGAACACTGAACTAAAGATACATCAAACTTTTCCCTCCTATATTAATTCTAGCACGCATTACTTGGGCATTTACTATGTCCCAGCCGTTATGCTAAGCTTAGTATATGTATTATTATTTCATTATGTCACTTAACCCTCATTATAATCCTATGAATTAAAAATTCATTTTATAGCCTTTCTGTAGCAGAGGAAACCGAACTACAGGTAGGTTAAAATCTTGCCCAGCTCACTCAGCTAGTAGGTGACAGAGACAGCTATAATCTAACTCCAGAAACAATGTCTTTAGCTATCTGGTGGAGCAGCTACTGTGTGCTTGGAAATGAGTCTATGAAAAGGAATTACAGACCGTTTTTGCCCTCAGAGGCTTATGGTCTAACAGAAGACTACAAATGCTAATGCCAGGACGGTAATCCCTACCACAAGTCACCAATGCTTTCCACTTGCCCACAGAAGACATCACTAACTGATCCCAGTATTCCTTCCACTGAATCTTGACTTGGTCACATAGAACCACTACCAATTGCTTAAAGTTGACATTAGACATGATATTTATTTTCCAGTCTTGCTCCCGTGGAAATAAATCTAAAGTTGTTTATCCTTATTGCATCTAGATGTGGCCTATGATAAAGGCAAAACAGGGTATTGATATTTTGTGCAATTAACATTAGGTATTCAAGATTCTTTGTGAACAGACACAAGCCTAGGAAACAAAAATATTGCAACAGTCAAGTGGCCAAGCATATTGCTTTCATTTGCTCAGTTTGTCAGAGAAGATAAAGTTTCTACCTTACCAAACCATGGCACGACACCCCCTAAATCTCTATATTTCAGGGAAGTTAGCTGCTTGAATATCATCCTTTCAGAAATTAAAAAGAGCAGGTTAAAATAAGCCCCACGTATGGGACTGAAACTGAGGTTGAAATAAGGATATAATACAACTGCATGGGATGTCAGAGGGGGTAGAAGTCTACCTTAGTGAACCTATTATAATCCACCTTCCACCAGTTCACTGAAAATGAGTTAACGTGCAGGTGGGCTGAGCTAAAATTAGCATACAAGAAAATCATTTTTCTGTTTATATAATTTGTATGCCTCTGTAATCAGCAAAATGACAGATCAGACAAGAGGCCTGCCCACTGAGATGCAATCTTTAATCTGTGTCATGTATTAATCATTCCCCTGTAATATAATAAAGCTGCTTCTGTCACGATGACATTGAATGTAAATAGTTCCAATTACTGGTAATTCTCAACTGTTTTGCACAAAGAACAGTGTGGTATGATCCATGGGCTTTGTAAGGAAACAAAATAATAAAAGAAGGTAACTGAATTTTCTATCTCGGATGAAAGTTCTCTGGAATCTTCCCAGGTTCTGTGTTGACTTTCTTGGATTTTTTTCTAAAAGCAGAAGCAACGTAGATGAAGACCTTTGGGAGGAGAACATTCTTCAGTTTATAAGGTTCGGGATGATTGTAATAGGCTGAAAGTGAGTAACCTACTTGCGCTTCTAATTTCCCACAGGCATTTCCCAAGTTTTTACCCATCAGAGTGTGAGGTCTTTGAATAAAAAGGTTCTGTTTAAGCCAAATATTGTTGTTGCTCTTGTGACACCTGAGAGGGAAATAAATGTATCTCCAGGAGTGAAGGAGAGCACAAGACATGAAACTAATGTCACACCTGCCTAGCATTATGACGTGCTTTCCTCAAAGGCTCCCCTCAAATTCCATCAGCATTTGAACCTTCCGACACTCTCAGAAAAGAAGTGGTCATTACCCTTTTAATGTTTCTTGAAAGGATGTTCTCCAATGGGAGATGATTTCTTGGACTCCAGAGAAAAGCTGTCATCCAGGTTGGAGGGCTCAGATAAGAGTGACAAAAACAGTCAAACTGCATCACTCTTTCACCAGCGGCAGACATCATGAATCAATCTCAATGCTTTGTCACACGTAGAGTAGTGGCAGGCATTACGAATCAATTTCACTGTTTTTCCCCATGAGCCCACATTTAACCTTCTCATCTGAGTCCTCTGGACAGCCATTAACAATGAATTGAAGTTGAAGTAGGAAGTGAAAGACATTTGCCACTTTGTCTCTTAGATTTAAACTGCTAACTAGAGGCAATGATATCCCTGTTGTTCTGTTTGAACCATTTCTTCACTGGGAAAGGTAGAACATGACTTTCTCAATCAGAAGAAAGTCCAAAGGAAAGAAAATGTTAGATGGGATTCCCTAAACGGCCTGTCTCCTCAGTTTCTACCTGTTCCCCATCTTCTCTTGAAGAAATAATAAAACCAGTTATAGAAATGGAAGGCAGGGACTCTGAAATGTGCTACCAATGTCTAGGAATTAAGATATTCCCTAAGATTTTTTTAAGCTTTCCTTATTTTTCCCTTATTTGTTATTTCTGCAACTCTGTCTCAGTCCTAACTGTAAACATGGAACTAAGCTTTCCACAGTTTAAAACATCTACAGTTTGTTCCAACTTCTCATTAAAAACATTTAGCTTATTCCAGGATTTGAGCAGTGAATCTTTGGGTGACATATAAATGGTATCATGACAAAGGACTCGGATTCTATTCCACAAACATTTTTTCCTCAAAATGAGGAGCCAGAGGTAGACAAAAGCAAAAGAGGGAGGCAAACCAGAAACCCAAATCAGTTGTTATCTAAGTCACATTGAGTGTCTGTGATAAATACCAGCTTAGCCTTGAGAAAAAAGCACGTCCTGTTATATCATCTCGCAAATCCAAATCCAAGAATGCTCAATTATCCCTGCAGGGCACACATGATGAGAGATGACCCCATCTCACAGGACCCCCATGTCTACTTATCTTTTTGACTGCATAAATAAAGAGGGAGCGAGGTACACGTTGGCTTTTGCTTTTTTGTCACGTAGTAACCACAAGTCCAAATGGCTATACAGTTGAGCTTAATTCTGACCAAATGGATCAGTAAATCCTCTTTGCTTTGGGGAGAGAGGCTAGAGTACCTCCCCCTCTGCAATGATTTCATTTTGGAATCTACACCTGCTTCCCAGGCAATCACCGTTCGTCATTCAACCTCTCCGACCACCTGATCCACTGCTAGTATATACCATGCGACTCAGAATTTCATCTTTATGTGGAAGTCTCTGATTGAGCCACATTCATACATTGTTCCCATCTAGACTGTTGACTCTCATGGTGGAGACAACTTCACTTATGTGTATCCCGCACGTGTTGTTGATGCTGTATATTTCACTTGGTAGGTTTTGGATATTTGCTGACAAGATGAACACTGCTTGCCACTGTTAATAAATATGTGATTTGTCTAATTATGCCCCGATTAACCTAATTGTGCCAAAGGACTAATATTTCTTTAAATTTTGCTCTAAATTGATGGGAGTTTTAAAAGGCAGCATCACGGTAACAATATCTTCATTTAAAATATCTAGGTGAAAATATTGACTTTGCTGTACAGTGGAAACTAACAAAACACTGTAAGGCAACTACACCCCCATTTAAAAAAAGAGAAAATCTTGATTTTGTTTTTTAAATTTCAATCACTGAGAATTTAAAAATTATGCTAACCTAGAGGAGGTGTTTACCCAAGAGAAAAAAAAAAACCACGTATCTACAGAAGACACCAACTCACCAATGTTTACAGAAGCTGTATTCATAAAAGCTCAGACTGGAAACAATCCAAATGTACATCAACAAGAGAACAGAGAAAAACATTGTACTATATTCAAAGAACGCTATGCAGAAGACAAAACGAATTACGAATATACACAACATAGATAAATCTAAAAAAACCCCACGATGTGGAGAGGAGGCCAGGCACAAAAGAACAGATACTGCACGATTCTATTTATGAGAACTTCTGGAACAGGAAAAACTAATTTCTAGTAACCTACAGCAGATTAGTGATTACCTTCAGCGGATGACGGATGGGATGACTGCAGAGGACCTCAGGGAACATTTGAGGAAAATGGAAATGTCCCATATTTTACTGTAGTGGTTACACGAGTGTAAACATTTGTCACAATCTGTTGTCCTGCACATTCAAATTTGTACATTTGTTTGAATGTGAATGATGCCTCAACGATGTTGATTTAAAAACGCATGCTAACCTTGGGAAAAAGAAGAGCCTAAAGTCACAAATACTGGCAGACCTATTGGAATGGAACTGCATGTCGTGACAGACGTGATTCATCTGGGAGTAGAAACCCTGTCTCTTCTATGTGTCTCTGAATGTGTCTCTGAATCACATTCAGAGGGGCTGACTGACAGAACCAAGTGTGACAACAAACGTTTCTTACTGATCGCATGCCTGGTTCTCTCTGCCATCTGGAAAACAGAGAGAAGCTGACAAAAGTTTTCAAATGGGTACATAGTCTGCAGACACACTGAGGTTTACCACGCTCTGAGTTAGTGTGACACACTAGAGATTTTAGGGCTTTTGACAAGTGGAAGCAAGTGATTCCATCCCTGTTCTCTGGGTAAGTGAGAGCCCTTGGAGCACCCTGGGGAGGTGGCAGGAGTAGCCTTTGAGTTTACCTTATTTTAACGGCCATTTCATTTGGAAGAGGGGAGAAAGACTCCATGCAGCCACCGAGATGTATACCAGGAACTTCAGCTAAATACATCAGAGGCCAGTGAAAGCAAATGGGAGCAACACTGAATGACTCACGCACCCCTGTAGAACTAGAACGTAGTCTTATGCAGAAGAGCTTCCTGTGCTCACAGAGAGCTTTGTAGGTGCTGTTAAAAAACGAAATGGGAAGCCATTTAAGGATGTAATCCAGAAAGAAGCTTATGAATGTCTGCATTTTTTGAAAAGTCACTTTGGCTCCTGGGTGAGAGAGGAGCTGGAGAAGAACAAAGGTGTATACTGGGGAGACCAGCTGGGAGGCTATTGCTGTAGTTCTGTGGTGGTAGCGCTGGAGTGGAAAGATACAAAATAGAATTGACAGGACAGCGAGTTGAATGAATTAGGGAGGTGAGGAGAAGGGATGTGTTAAGGATTATAGCTTGAGTAAATGGCTGGGTGATTATGCCATTTACAGAAACGCAGGAAAAGACAAGAAACACATGTGGTGTATAATATGGACAAAATAGACACCTTTGGTTTTGGTTTTGGTCCCCTGGCACCCTTTCTCTCTTTTCTGATAATAAAATGTTCAGTGGTTTATGTGGGAATAACTCCTCTCACCACCGGTCAGAGGAGTGAAGATGATACTTCTAGCCGGTCCACTATTACACTCCCAGTTCCAAATACTGCATTCATTATTCATTTGTGAATGACAAAATCTCAACTCAAAGCAGCCTAAACAAACAGGACATTTACTGACTTACAAACCTGGGAGCTCAAGGGAGTGTCTAGGTTCAGATTTGGCTGAATCTGGGCGCTCAGAGGACTCCTTTCTCTGCCTGTCTTCCTTCTGAAACACGACCCGTGAATCTAGAGGTACCGATAACGAGGCTGGTCCTTTGGGGCTCTCCCAGGCACTATCTTTCCTGCTGCATGGCTCCTGTCTGTCTGAGACTGATGGTAACGAGACCCACTAAAAAGAATCAGAGAGTTCAGAGAAGGAAAACAAGCTTCATGAGTATTCCAGGCCCAAGGCTCTCATCTATAAACTTGAAGGAATAAAAACAACCAACCCTTAAATACGAGATGACAGACATCTTTACAAAACAAGTCAAAGCAGAAGAGAAGCCTTATTTATCAAAGAAAAAGACAGTTGTCTTAGGAGTGACTATGATAAAACTCACCTTCTGCGAAATCTTCCTGATCAACTGGGCACTGGGGTTATTTTTGGCAGCCGGCCAAATGCCTCTGATACCATAGTTTCCTTTCTTAAATGTCTGGTTTTGTTGATCAAACTTGTTGGGAAAGGATAAAGCTTCCCCTTGTATAATTAGTGTGCTGTCAGTATGTGAGTTGTATTTCAAAAAACGTCAAGTAACTAGGAACAAACTGCAAGACACTTATGGAATGCCTAGTGAGTGCCAAGTAATATGCTAGGCAGTGGGAAACCAATGGTGGACAAGGTGGATAAGATGGAAAAATTCTATAATCTGAAAAAACATACAACAATTCCGATTAAAAAAAAAAAACCTCTAAATGCAATGAGATAGTACTGAAGAAGCAAAAATTAGGGTCATCAGATTTTTCTTTTAAATGGACGTATAGTTGATGTACAATATTACATAAGTTTCAGGTATACAACGTAATGATTTACACTTTTTAAAGATTATACTCCATTTATAGTCATTATAAAATGCTGGCTTTATTCACTGTGCTCTACCATATATCCTTGCAGCTCATTTATTTTATACATAGTAGTTTGTACCTCTTCATCTCCTACCCCTATGTTGCCCCTCCCCTCTCCCCTCTCCCCATGGGTAACCCCTAGTTTGTTCTCTGTATCTGTGAGTCTGCTTCTTTTTTGGTATATTCACTAGTTTGTTTTATGTTTTAGATTCCGCATAGAAGTGATATCATACAGTACTTTTCTTTCTCTGTCTGACTTATTTCACTTAGCGTAATACCCTCCAAGTCCATCCATGTTGCTGCAAATGGCATTATTTCATTCTTTATTACGGCTGAGAAGTATTCCATTGTGTGTACATACCACGTCTCTTTATCCATTCAGCTGTTGATGGACGCTTAGGTTGCTTCCATACCTTGGCAATTGCAAATAATGTTGCTATGAACATTGGGGTGCATGCATCTTTTCAAATTAGTGGGGGTTTTTTTCTGGATATACATAGAGTCACTAAATCTTGTCAAGAGTCAGCAAGGAAGGCTTCCCAGAAGAAGCAACAGCGGTAAGGATGGCTGCGAGCTAGTAGAAAGAAAGTACAAGAAGTGGGAGTAGGGGGACCCAGAGAGAAAAAGCAGCATATACCAGGTTCGATGGCAAGACTGCCTGGCTCTGTTGAAGAACTGAGCAGGTATAACAGGGGTCTCAAAGGTGAGTGTGGGGAGTGCAAGAAGAGGGGCTGGTGAGGAGTCTGGGACCAGACTCGGAGGGATTTTCAAGTCACAATAAGAACTTCAGACTTTATCCCAACACTGCTGGAGGGAGCAGCATACTCAGACTGTACCTTTCGAAGATCGCCTTATTGCTATGGGGGAAGTGGATCAGACATGGGCAGGGGCGGAGGAAGGTCAGTTATATACTAAAGCAGGCCTGAAATGCATGCTGGAAGCACGCAATTTCTTCAAATACTGTCTTCAAATTTAATACAAATTTTGCAATTTGTCATACTATATATCCTTGTCTGTTTTAGAATTTTAAAAATATTCTCAATTATTGACTACAGTTAACCTCATTAAGTGACTAACAAATAAACAGGCACTTTCTCCTTGTTAACAAAACAGGAAATTTTTTCAAGATGGCAACGTGATAAGCCCCAAAGCCAGAATCATAACTAGTCTAATTCTTACTTCTGATGTGCAACTGTCCCTAGAAGTAGGAATTAAATCTGGCCCAATTCTGGCAACTGAGAGCGAAGTGGAACCTTTAGGGAGAAGATCCAGGAAAGCCTTTTTTTCACCCTCAGAAAGGAGACAGAAGCAGCTGGCACTGCCGATCTTGTACACAGCCTTGATCCCTGGAAGTACAGCAGCCATACTGCAACGCCAAGGGGGCAAGAAAGAGACCAAAAGCTGATATGCAAAGGACAGCTGACAGATGGCTGCTAAGGGTGAAAAGATAGAGATAATAAGAGTCCCTGAAAGCACCAATTGTCAAATGCTAGTACTTTTGTTATATAAGTCACTGTTTTTGTTACTTGCACCCAAATGTATTCCTAATCGATACACTAACCCTCAAGCAGAACAAACGTTTTACTAAAATACATTCAACTTTATCCTGAGGTTCCATGTATCACCAGGCACACCAGGCCAGAACCCGAGGAACACATGCACCTGGGCTAGAGAAGCATAGCCTTGGGCGAACATCACCACTTTCGAATGATTTCACTCTTACATTCGGATCCAAAATTCTTTTTCTTTGCTTAGTTTCAATAAAGGAGGAGTTCAGGCTCTAAAGACTAACCTGGAAAACCCTTTTACCCTGTGTGTCTGAGTTAACTTTGGCCCGCTAGTTGGGAAATGGCCATGACACTCTCTTACACACAAGGTGCTTTCAAATTAAAGAGGTGGTATATCAGCACAAAGGATATTTACCATTTTTAGAGTTTTCCATTTGTTTCCTTCGGGGCTAAAGTACTTTCGTTTAAGAGCCCTTGAACTCCCGGATGCATCAGCTTTCACTTTTCAATATAAGAAAGGATGAAAAGATGGATTGTCCTCTCACCCTGACCTCACTCACAATGCTGACAACAGAACAGTGCACTTTCATTCAGTGGATGGACCAAAAGACATAAGGGAGGATGGGTCTTCTCCTGTACTTCTCCAACTTGAAACTTCTTCCACTGCCCAGCAGCCCCAAAGGTAAATGTCAGTTGGACGGCACAGGCGCGACTTTTTGATAGCCATTTATGAGCAAATGATACCTTTTCCCAGACTCTAGACAATTAACCTATTTCTCTCGTTTTGAAAGACAAAAGTATGACCATTAGGGGGAAAGGGACCATTGTGCGATAAATGCAGAGATGCTGTGGCTTCACGTGATTTATTATATATGAATGTGAAAGGGAATATAAAAACTATCCCATTAATTTCATTTCCATTTTAGTGGTTCTGTGGGCTTAGCTGCCTTGAAAATTATCTCCTCATTCTCTCAGGAGAGAGATTTGTAACTACAAAATGGCTGGATGTGTTTAGCATAAACAATGGAATCATCCTTAAGAAGCAAGTTCTCTTAGCTTCCCCAGCCCCAAGTCCTATAATGATTTTTGGGCAGTGAAAGATAGGTGTTTGGAGCCTTCTCTAATTCTATGTATTCCCAGTCTAATAGCAGTGTCATTATTCCTTCCCACTCATTATACGTAGGTTATCACTTCATTCATTCATACTTAAGTCCATCTGTTCCTTGAAGGGGCTCAGTAATGTCTACACATGGAAACACTAATATCCTGGTTATGCTTTCGTATCAGGAAAGCTCTTTGTAACGCATTTCAAAGCCAAGATTTATAAACAGGACATTTAGAAGGAATCACTTGAAATTTGTATCAATTTTACCAATTCCCAAAGATGTCTTCAAGCCAGAAATTCCCAATCACATCACAAGTTCTCGCTCTATTTCAGCATCACTGGCAGAGAAGCATTTTGTACTAGGCAAAGGGGTGATAATATTACCTTACATTTATTGGCTTCTTACCATGAACGCAGCACTGTTCCAAGATTCCTACAAACATCATCAGCTCTGTGGCGGAGATAATTATGAGTGCCTCCCTTACACAGAAAATCATAACCAAAAATTTAAGTTGTCTAAGATCTTCCATCTGTTAAAGGGTGGAGCCTTGGTCTGGACTCAGGTGTTTAGATTCAGGGTCTAGTCTTTTAACTGCAATACTAAATATTTTCAAGAAACGCTATGTTTTGAAATCCACTGATTACTAGTCCTGTATTTTCTGTGGCCCTTCTGAAGAACGGATGGAATCAGTAGTGGAATAGATAGTTGTAATCATCAGTCTAGCATCATTTTTCCTCCCCTCCTTCCTTTCAAAATAATTATCTTGTTCAGGTATCCACTCTACTCCCATGACTGTAACCCCATCTTCATCTCCAGAAGTGATCCTTGTCTAGTCTAAACAAACTGTGGTACTCCTGCTTTCCTTGATGATCAATGGATTTCAAGCTTGAGCCAATCTGCTCTGGAAATTCTGGTAATCGTCACTGGTCCAGGGGTGGGCTCGGTAAGTAAGGCACCCTAATAAGACTGAAAAGAAAAGCACACCCTACAGTTAGGGAGATAGATTATCTCTCTCCCACTAGAACAAAGCAGCACCTTGCCCATCTTATGACCATAAAGAGAGCCAAGCTGAGAACACCACTGACAAAGAGGAAGGAGGAGTGCAAGGACAGCATGGAAACAGCCAAATCCCTTATCACTGAAGCCTGATCACATACCTCTTTCTGGGAGATAACTTTCCTTTCTACTTAACTCAATTTGAGTCATACTTTCTTTATAGCCAAATGCATCCTGATAACACAGAGAGCCACTCACTTGGTGTGATTTCAGGGGCAGTGAATGGCAGACTGCACTCATGTATCTCACCCACCTTCTGCTATGGCACCTGAAGTTCCTGTAACTACAGTCACTCCTGTAATAATGTTGATTGTCAGCTTTGTCAAAGTAACACCTTATTTGAGGGGGATATTTAAGCGCATCAGGTTCACAGCCTAGTTCATGCTAACCTGGCTCTGCCTGCACCCCACCTCCCTTATTCTCCAACCTCACTGCACCCTTCCTCTCCCTCACCCCTACACCCCTGCCACACTGCTCTCTCTCAGGTCTTCCAATTTATCATGTTGTCTTCTGCCTCAAGCCCTTTGCTGCTACCGTTCCCTCCCTACACACACACGCACACACACACAGGCACACACATACACACACATGCGCGCACACACAACCTTGGTTGCTCTCAGGGAAATCTTGGTTTCTTTAGGGGAACCTTCTCTGGTGTCTCTCCTGTAGATTGGGTCTCCCTGCGAACCAATACCTGGGCAACATCGTAGCAGAGACTGTGAGTTGTTTCTCTATGTCTGGTCTTGCCTTCTTAAAAGTAGAACTCCAGATTTTTAGCAGAGCACACAGCTGACCAAAATAAAGATGACATATCCTGCCTCCTTTTCACCTAGGAGTGCCCACAGGTTCAAATGTTATAGCAGATGCTGGCGGTACCTGGTCCATGTCTCTTCAGTAGTCACTATTCCAGTCCATTCCAACCTCACCTTACTGCAAGCACTGGATACTCACTGCCTTGAGGGCATGAGTTTGGGGCTGGCTGGAAATACTGGGGAGTTACAAAGCCAGGAGCAGCTTTCAGTCAAGAGAAGAGTGGTGTAGGAGTATAAATATCTCAGCTTCCTCACCTGGTGGGTGGTACAACTCTGAAGTATGTTCTATATTAGCTCCTAGAGTCCCCCGTGGGATTAGGCCTCGGTGGTCCACAGTGGTGACCTGTTCTAGAACATGTTTGTTATTAGCTTCCTTCCCTTCTTACTTCTCCACGACCCTGACAACGCTTTCCGGGATCACCTCCCAAATAACCACTCATACTTCCGTCTCGAGGCTTGCGTCTAGAGAAACACAACCTAAGACACAGTAATCTCTCCCCCACGACGGTTTCCCTGATGTTCCCAAACGAAGTGTGGTCACCAGACTTTTCTGAACCCATTTACACTCATTTTGTATCTGCCTTGTGACATTTTTTTTTTTTTTTGCGGTATGCGGGCCTCTCACTGCTGTGGCCTCTCCCGCTGCGGAGCACAGGCTCCAGACGCGCAGGCCCAGCGGCCATGGCTCACGGGCCCAGCCGCTCCGCGGCATGTGGGATCTTCCCGGACCGGGACACAAACCCGTGTCCCCTGCATCGGCAGGAGGACTCTCAACCACCGCGCCACCAGGGAAGCCCTTCCTTGTGACATTTTTATTGTTCCGCATTTTATTGTCTCATCTCCTCAGTGAGAATTTAAATTCTTTGAGTTTCAAATTGAAAGCTCAAGTTCTGGTGTCAGACAAATTTCACATCCCAGCTCTCACACTACATCTCTCTGGGTTTCCTCATCAGTAAAATAAAAATAAGAGTGACACTTAACTTTTAGTCTTTTGGGAAGGATTTAGTTAGGTAGTCCACGTGAAGCATTTAGCAAAATGCCTGATACAAGTTATGACTCAACAAATGTGGACCACGACCACACGATTAGTAGTTTTATTAGCATCTGTACTAATCTTGGCATCTCCCACAGCGCATAGTACACCGTCTATTCAATATATAGTAAATACTAACTTGGTATTTGTTAATTAAATAATAAAATGGTGAAATACAGCAGTGCGTTTTGCTTTCAAAATAGGCATTGAGACGTGATTTGACCAATGGATTTTTATAGCACACACCACAGAAGTAGTGCTAAGCCGTTCAATCCTTACGATTTCTCACGGAGGTAAATATAGACTACAAGCGATCTTCCATCTGTTCCGTGAGCGATATGCAGTTTGTCATTTTCCTGAGAAGTTCGAAGGCACAAAAAAATGGGTTAGGTGTCTGTCTTCTCTGATCTGCTCAGGATCTGTTTCAAGGGATAGAGGAGCTACACTTCGCACTTCCATATGGAGAGTGGATTTGGGAGCAAGGAAGAAGCATTATGCATCATTCTCCCAGCCGTCCTCTGTATCATGCCAGAGTGAGCCTTATAAACCAAACCTGACCAGGGTACTCCTCTGGTAAGATATCCTCAATAGCTCCCGTATCCTACTCTAAAATATGGCTTACGAGGTTGTCCGTGCCAACCCCTCCAGCCATACGATCCCAACAGGCTAACTCTAGCCAAGCTAAACAACTTCTGATTGCTCCGCAGGCAGCTTCCTACTTATATGGCATTGCCCATGCTGACTGCTCTGCCAGGAATGCCCTTTTCTATCCCTATTTTTTTTCTGGGGGTTGGGGGGGGTGGGGAGGCAGCTGGTAAATATCTATTTACCTTCCAAGACTCAGCTTAGCCTCTACCAAGAAGGCTTTCCTACCTCAAGACCTCCCAATCGAGTAAAAGTGACCATTTCTTTTTACGCCTTTCCCTCCAAAGCTCTCTCTTAGGACTCGTGATGGTGGATGATATATATGACTCATGTCCCACGATACCCAGCTGGTCCATACCAGAAAGAAAGAATTCTTAGCTCCAGGAAAACTCAAATATACTTGCTATTCAAATCAAATGATTCCTCTACTGTTCCCATGGGAATCCTCTTCAGACCAGACGGTGCCCACTTTACATGGGCATCCCCAAGTCACTTCCGGCCCTGTGCCCTTACCCAAGTTTATAGCTCCATCAAACCACCCCCTCACCTTCTGGTTGAGAGAACCAAGACCTCTACCTCAGTCATCCAAGGGTGGCAGGGGTTGAGCCTCACATTTACAGGACAAACTCTTTTGAATTACTGAGCAAGTTACTTAACATTTCTGTATCTTAGCTTCCTTAACTATAAATAATGAAAGGTCCTACTCCATGGAGTAGTTAGGAGGCTAAACGAGGTAACAAATATCGAGCATTTCGAAGAGTACCTGATGCCTAAGTGCTCAATTAAGGTTAGTTCTTATTTGTTTTACTACTTTATTAAATATTAGCCATATTAGAAGTAGTAGAAAGACTGATCACCTCTCAAATGATAACTTCCCAGGGTTATTATGCTAAAAGATCTCCCACCTCCACCAAGGAGTAAGGATGGAGGGGAATGGAAAGGCAGAAGGAGGATGATTCTACCTTGGACCACACATTTATTTGTTAATATAGGCATCCTATTCCCCCTCCGTCCATGAATCCTATAAACCGTGAACATCCTGAAGGAAGGGTCTATGTCTTGCTCCTACTTGTGTCTTTAGCATATTAGGTCCAGGGCAGGCACTCAGCAAATGCTTGCTTTATTTTAGAGGAACACCTAGACCACAACTGTGTCCACCCAGCATTGGCACTGGCTGACAAACTCCAGGATAAATAAAGTCCTTGGTCATGTATGGATTAGAGGTTATGTGTCAGGCTCTTTCAGGCTACTGTTTTATTCCTACTGCCCATTTTCACAGAAACACGGAGAATGTTTAAACAACATGTTAAGAACTTAGCTGTTTAATAAGAAAGAGATTTGGTATCTGATTATGAGTCTGTCAAATCTCAACTTAACTCTTCCATGACCATCTTCACTTTTGATGTTGGTACCTGGAAGATGACCTGGTACAAAGGTACAAAGTAGGTGCTCAGAATAGATATTTGTTGAATGGATCCATAGCAGATACTATGAACTCTAAAAGAATTGCAAACCAAAAAAGTCAGGAAAACAGGAGAAATGGGACTTCCAAAAATGGGTTATTTACAAAGTGATTACACACACCCCAAACCTAGAGAGAAAGGTTAGGAACCAGCTGGGGGCTATAGCTCCAGAGCAAATACACATATTTCCCGCCATGAGCCAGATGCCATGGGCAATTTCTGACTCTTAATTCTTTTCTATAACATGTTAATTTATCTCTGTATATTTACTTTTTCTTTCTTGAAGAAAAACTTTAGATGCACACATAGGACTATACGAGAAAAAAACAGAGATAACAAAATTCATCTTCCTCTACAGTTGCAAAAATAATGAAATAACTGCAAAACACTCCCTCCGTAAAGTACCTTTATGAGCAAATGCAAGCTAACATTTATTAAAGAACAAGGAATTTTAAGAGAAGCGGAGAAGTTTTTAAATCAAGTCCAGCACTCTTGCCTCTGGTCCATCCCCTAACAGACAATGTGATACATGATGGATAAGGAGGCAAAGCAGTACAGAGGCTCGTTCAGAAGCCACTGGGAGGCTCTTCAGTCATTTCAGGGACCACTTTGTTGATAAAAAAAAGGAAAGGATACTAAGAGTGTGAAACAACCCGAACCAGGTAAAGACACGTGGATTTCTTCTCATTGGGCTGGAGGAATTTGGCTTTATTACCCGAACCAGACACATAACTCTACACCAGATTTTGCCTCTACTCTTTCATTCTCTTTTTTCAACTTTCTGTGGTCTGCGGGTAGGAAGGGGAGTGAGGGCTAAGCAGTAGGAAGATTTGGAAGATGAGGCTGGTGAAAGTAGACTTGGTTCTGAAAACAGTGGTGAATCCTTAAAAGCGTGTTAGCAGAAGGGACAGACAAAAGCCAAGTTGTGCCAGAAGATTGTAGGAAAGAGATATTGAAAGAGATGGATGTGACACGAAGAAAGAGAAATCGGCACGAGCTGCTCACTGACTGATTTGGTTTGGAGAAGGAGGAATTATGGGTTTGTACGTTTGAATGAATGGCAGCACTGATAGAGGTATAGAATTTATTTATAGAACTCCTATCTCAGGCTTTATTGTATGTCACCTTGGTTATTTAATAAGCTAATGGCACAGTAAGAAGTCAACCTGAAAGGCAGAGAATTAGACACATTTCCTTCAAGGAGAAAGCAGAGAGCTGGTAAATGAGCAGATAATTTAACTTATAGAGAGAGAGAAAAGAACTTTTTTTATCAAAAGAATAAATTACTTGGCAATAGTGTTTACGTTTCAGTATAATTGTTTTAAAACACATTTAATTCGGTGAACCAAAAACATATATGTAACATCCATTTAAAGCTATCATATAGATTTGCTTTAAACTGGCAGTTTTAGTGTCGAATAGAAATGCTTTTGCCATTGGGAACATTATCTTGAAGACTGTGGTTAATGTCTATAAATTAGAACTTGTGTACAACCTTGCTACTGTTAGACAGATACAGCCCTTCAGGACATTACTTTTAAATTAGGATATGATTACAGGTCCATTTATCTCATACAATTCCAATCCATGATCATCTTTCCCCACCTCAAATTTTAGCAGGCATCTTTTGAGGTACCCACCCAGCCACACCCATGTTTTCTGAAAACTAAACTCCCTGCCATCAAATAAGTGAACACAGCCATGTGTGCGCCATGTGATTCTACCTCTTGGTCACAGACGACTGGACCAGAGGTAGTCAGATGACCCCTGTGGAGCCAATCAGGTATTTTCTCCTGGTATCGGGAACTTGGGTCAGGACAGACTGGAACATGTGGCTATACTGGGGGACTTGTAAAAAGATGTGGATTTGATGGCCAAAGGAACCATCTGGGGGGTAGCTGTGATGGTCTGTGTGCAGATGAAGAAGCAGCTGCCTTTCTATGTCTGAAAGCAAATGTTGAACATAGAAAAGAGACACAGAACTGATGGCTCCAGAGGAAGATGAAGAATGAAACTTTGTCTCCTGGTGGTTTTCCTGTGTTGCAAGAGACCAAGGTGCATACACTTTCTACGCCTGAATTCTATGAGAAATCCCTGAATCATGGCTGAAACTTGAAGGTTAGCCCTAAGGGATGGAACTTTCCAAATAAACAAAGTTTCTGCAACAATGTATGGTAGTTATGCTGAATTCTGAGGGTCCTGTATGGGGGTGTTCAAGTCTTGATAAGCACCTCTCCTTGACTTCAGAAACCTTCCCCATCAGGTTTTTCTGATGCTCTGCTCCTCTCAACTCCTACTCTTCAGACCACAAATCACTACGTTTGCATATGTTCCATACAGTTAGTTAATGCTTTTACGCCTACTGGTAAGAAGAGCTTCTGTGTGTTAATTATCTTGAATCTTTTTAATAAGTGCAATGATCTAATGAGAGAGGTGCACCGTGGGGTGCTGCTTTCCTAGGAGAAACAACCAACATTCTGGTGTAAAAATCACTACTCATCTAGTCTGGTTAGTATATCAGCAATGTGAAAGCATGATTTGTAGCAATGCCCTCTTTCTACTCACTTCTGTGGCTAACATATCACCCTATGGGTATCACTAAACCAACCATAAAATATAAAGTATCCCCTACTTTCAACTCTTCACACAAACTGCATCTCTCTGGCAACACCCTCTGCGACTTATAGATCTTCGATGAATCACAAAATTGAGTAATGATTGTGGGAGGCTCTTGTCAAAAGATATTTATTACTTCCATCCTTCTCAACCAAACTGACAAAGTCAATCCTTACAACGGTATGAGGTCTCAATGTATGTTTATATCTGTGATTGTGTATTCTTATTCTCATCTAAAATTCTCCAACCAACACCTCTGTCCTCCTTGACATCAGAACGGAGGAAAACGTCCTTGAAAAAGATGCTCCCATTATTTCTGGTCTCCCGGTTTCGACAGCCTGGTGGCTATATAATCTCGAATATTCTGAGACACAGAATGCATCAAGCTCTCTGACTGCCAAAGGGGCATGAGAGACAGATGGGATGTGTGATGAGATTGGGGCGGCTGAGACAGAACTTTCTCAAAGCTGGCCGGGGGGGAGCAGATGGTGAACTTACATCAGCACGATGTGAGCTCTTCAAAGAATGCCATGAACCAAGAACTGGGGGATCTGGAAAAGAATCCTTAAGCCTGGTAGAGCTGCCCATCCAAAACATCGGGGCCCTGGCAGGCTAAGGGCCAATGCTGCTGAGCCTGTGTTAAGTAGTTTGGAAGGAGGTCCAGAGCCCTGATGAATTACCTGCCTCTCACATTCTCGGTGCCTTCCCCTGAAATATTAAACATTTCGATCATTTGCTTGCATCGCTTTCACCGATTTCAACATAACAAGCCCTGTCCCCGTGCAGAACGTCTGGGTCAGACTGGAGCCTGAGTAGCCTGTTTGAATATGGCAGGCATCCTGGCTACCTGGAAACTCAAAGATGTGCTCTGAAAACCAAAGAAGAAAAGAGGGAATGAGAGAGAAGAGAGTGGGCAGACGTGAAGCAAACGAGGGAAAGGATGAGCAGAAGAAGAGAGATCAGGGAACAGGGGAGAGGGAAATTGGCAGGGTGAACTTAACATATGAAATGGGGAGGAGGAGAGGGTGCAAGTAGGGAAGAAGTAAGAGAGCAGAGATAACGAAGGCAGAGAGACGGCAAGAATACAGGAAGAAGGTAAAGTAACTTTTTAAAAAGCGTAATGAAGAAGGGAGGGAGGAAATAGAAGGAAAAAGAAGGAAAGGAGACAGAACAAAGATAGGGAAGAAGTGAAGGATCAGTCTATGTAATGCATCACGTCTAGCGTTCTAGATGCCCTCAAAGCTAACTAGAGGAATAGAGGAGGGGGGACGTACCCTAGTCCTTCTGACCTGCACCTGAAGGCTGATCAAAGAGAGACCCCTGTAACCCCAGGTCGTTTTGAAAAAGGCAGGAAAAGCCTGTGTAATGATACGGTAGTGGGCCCAAGCTGAAAGGCTCATCCATCCTCGTTTCCCCTAAGCTTGGGCCCGTGTTCTCAGCCCGAGCACATTATCATTCAGGCTCTTCTTCAGGATGGCTGTGGCTGATAACAGAACAAAGATAGGGAAGAAGTGAAGGATCAGTCTATGTAATGCATCACGTCTAGCGTTCTAGATGCTCTCAAAGCTAACTGGAGGAATAGAGGAGGGGGGACGTATCCTTCTGACCTGCACCTGAAGTCTGATCAAAGAGAGACCCCTGTAACCCCAGGTCGTTTTGAAAAAGGCAGGAAAAGCCTGTGTAATGATACGGTAGTGGGCCCAAGCTGAAAGGCTCATCCATCCTCGTTTCCCCTAAGCTTGGGCCCGTGTTCTCAGCCCGAGCACATTATCATTCAGGCTCTTCTTCAGGATGGCTGTGGCTGATGACAGATGCCCGTTAGTTACCCTGCTGAGACCGGGGCTTTAAATGTTCTAGCCGTTGCCTAGGCAAAGTCTGAGGAATGGGGGAGGGGTCAGTTTGGGTTTGCAGAAGACTTCCACAGAGAACGGAAGTGATCCGTTCACCACAGCAGTACCACCTCAAGACCAAAGATTAGTCTACTTATGGCACTGTTTCCCCCTAATCCTGTCACCCAGTACATGAGCTCATTCTTCAATTCAATTTCTTCCAGTGTTGTAACAACCCATTTCTCCCCTACTGGAATATTTTATGCCAAGGCTTGATCCGAGAAGGGTGGGATCGGTATGGGATTAACTTTTAACTTACTTAGGAAGGAAAAGTTTAGTAATAATACCAAGAACCAAAATGCTCTTCTGTCCAAGATTGCCTGACCAGTGCAAGGCTGTTATGTTTGCTATTTTATTATAGTTATAGCACTTAATTCAGAAAGCAACTTGTCAATTTTTCTCCTTTCCTCAATTTCCCAGGTGAGGATAGCAGGTGATGTCTGTGCCCTACCCAGATTCCCTTCACTGGGCTTGGGCACCATTCCGCAGCTGCTCTGTGTATTGGGTCTTAGCCGCCCCCTTCTGCAAATCTCTAGAGAACAAGAATTGCCCTTGCCCAATGCAGCCACCTCACTTGGAAGACAGTCCGCCTCTCCCCACTTGCTGTCACTCCCAGATTGCCTGACATGGACGTACAAAAGGCTGGGCCCCTTGCCTCAAGGTAAGCTAACTCTGCAGCAAGATACACAAGGCAGAGCTCCCTGTGCAATCCAGCTGAGGCTACACTTACCCTGAAATCGTATTTTTGTCTCGCTTTTTCCTTCATTTCCCTTCTCTCATGTGCATTCCCTCAATAAACTACTTGCGCTAGATTCTCTATCTCAGGCTCTGCCTCGTAAACTAAAACAGCAGGACTACCACCGATACAATTGCACTCCTAGGGGCAGGGGATTCTGGAAACACTCAAGGTCATCATCCTAAGGACGCGGACCTGCCCAACGATTCGCATGTCTATGAAATGATATTTCATGAACTACTGCTGCCTCTTGAACCAAAATACTTGAGTTGGGGTCTCTGTGTAGACTCACCTAAGGGTTAATATATCTAGAAGCTCATCTGCATACCGTTAGGGAAAAGGTATTTTCAAAGAATACATTCACGAAGTGTTCTTTTGCTCAGTTCCTCGCTTGCTCGGTTTAGAAAATACTGCACTCACACTGCAATAATATCAATGCATTACCTCCGGGTTACGTAGGAAAGCGAAGTATCCCAACTACTGAATATAACCCTTGTGGTGATCACAAAGTACTTCCTTCAGCATTTTCCCATTTACTGACTACATTTCATTTCTGCTTCAACGAGAAGCTGTCAAGTACTCAGAATTGCACAACTTCACTTTACCCTACTGACTGCACTTTGCCATAAATTCATTACTACAAGTACATAATATTTACATAATATTTATTTCTGCCTAAGGCAGTCTGCACTGGCATGTCTTACTCGCATTCATTCAGGAATATAAAAATACAGTATAGTTGGCATGAAGAAAAGCATTAATGCCTTCACTCCTCCAATGACGAGGGTTAAAAATAATTTTCCACTTTATTTCTTTGTTGAATTTGTGTCACGGGCACCCACTTCACATCCTCAAGCTGGTTGTACAAGACAAACGCAACT
Organism: Neophocaena asiaeorientalis asiaeorientalis; assembly: GCF_003031525.2. Lineage (NCBI taxonomy): Eukaryota > Metazoa > Chordata > Mammalia > Artiodactyla > Phocoenidae > Neophocaena > Neophocaena asiaeorientalis. Next base: position 593,206 of record NW_020172742.1, read on the forward strand.
CGGGGGTAATTCAAGCTGTGCCCCCCATTAAACACCCATAAAGTAAAACATTGCAGACGTTTCATAAGTTTGAAAGCAGTTTCCAGTTCTTTCTACAAGCCAGCAACTCTAGATCATAACGTCGCTGAGAGCAAGACACATGCCCATTTTTTTAACCTGATTCGTTTTCTTCATCCACAACAAAACATTCCATAGGAACTTGCAAACAGCAAGGTAACAACAGATGCCTGTTAAACGGATGAATGAACCTGAAGCCAAAAGATAAAGAGAAAAAGAACCATCCTTTGGTATCTGGACAATAGATTTGGCTGCTGGTACTATGATATCCTCAAAAAATCTTTGGGACTTAACTGGTCTTCAGTTTCTCTCAAGTACTGGGGGGTCGGAAACCTCCCGATCTAAAGTACTATAATGAAATGACTTCACTGATAAACCGAGGAAATTCAATGGTGGAATCAGGTGTTCCTCAGCGAAGTGGTTCCATTCCAAATTCTTTTGTAAAGCACATTCCCATGGAAATTAACTTGAATGGACAAAATAAAACCGGGCCTTCGGTACAAAATTATGAAAAACACGTTGCTACACTTGGCCCATTCAAAGTGTGATTCACGAGCGGTGTCAATGGCATCACCTGGGAGGTTATGAGAAATGCGGAATCTGAGGTCCAGCCCCAGATCTACTGATCCTCCAGATCTACATATTCCTGGGTGATGGAATATATTAAAGATTTGGAGGTGCCCTTGTAGGAGGGCTGTCGGCAAGCTGTGCACGCGCCTAGGTTCCCTTTATCACTTTGGGGTGTTCTCACTCCCAGTGCCAGCATCTGCTCTCAGACTACCCGAATTTGTGTCACCTCTGCACACAGAAACAAGAAATGCCTAAGAATGTACGTTCCTCAAGGGACAGTCCTTAACCAACGACTGACTGTTAGGTGAGATTACAAATAACCCAGATCCCTAATCCCTGATTAGACAGCTCTGTTTTCAGAGCTCCTCCGTGGGATTCAGTCAAAGGAAAACTCCATGGGACTTTACTTGGTATCACATTCCTGTTTGGTCTTCTTCCCTTTACTGGTGCTATTTTCTGACTCCCCTACTTAGCCCCGCATCTCTGGAATAATCCCAAACGAATTGCTTTCTCACAAATACTCACTTAAGGGTCTGTTTCTGGTGATCACAACCTAAGATACATATCTATCAGTACCATGCTGGGAGACATTTAATAACGAGTTCTCTGAGGGAAAAAAAGAAAGCTATGAGTTCTAGTTTTTGTCAGTTGCCAGGGTGTAGATACTCCCGCCACTACAGATTTCAAGCTATAAATATGAATTCATGGTATTAGGAAGAGATGCCCACAGTCTGCTCTCATAAGCCAGAATGAGCTGGTTGCAGCGTGATACCACTGCATATATTCACAGCCCTCCTCGCTTGAAACCAATAAGCTTTATCAAGGTTGCTTGAAGAGGAACTGTAGCAGAATTATATTACACGTCACAAACGAACACTTTCTAAATATCGATCTAAGTCTCCTTCTTACGGCAGTAAGAAACTGGAGAGATGCATTATGTAGGAGACTAAGTTCCAACACATCTTTTTCTTCACTCGGAATTCCTTCTTAATATCGGTTTCCGCTATTTTCATATGTTCACTTGAATTATTTGCATTTGCCACGTAAATAAACATTATGTCTAAACAGCTTACCACTCTAAAAATAAGTAGATAAATAAATAAATAGGCAGATGAATACATAAATATCCATCTATCTGTCTAAAGAACCATGTGCCACGGAAGAGGCTCCAATGCATTGATCCAACAAACATTTATGGAGCAATCGCTATGTGCCCATCACTGTTGCAGGGGCAGAAATAAAACTGAATAAGACATACGTGACAAAGGAGTCAAGATGGAGTACTGAGTGAATTTGGGAAAACTCACTTGAGACAGATTCACCAATAAAGGTCTCTCTGAAGATCTGCCATTTAAGCTGATACCGAAAGCAGAAAGAGGAACTGTATTTTTTTCTTAAATTAATTAATTAGTTAATTAACGTATGTCTGCATTGGCTCTTCGTTGCTGCGCGCGGGCTTTCTCTAGTTGCGGCGAGCAGGGGCTACTCTTCGTTGCGGCGCGCGGGCTTCTCACTGCGGTGGCTTCTCTTGTTGCGGAGCACGGGCTCTAGGCGCGTGGGCTTCAGCAGTCGCGGCACGTGGGCTCTAGAGCACAGGCTCAGTAGTTGTGGCGCACGGGCTTAGTTGCTCCGCGGCATGTGGGATCTTCCCGGACCAGGGCTCGACCCCGTGTCCCCTGCACTGGCAGGTGGATTCTTAACCACTGCGCCACCAGGGAAGCCCCAGGAACTGGCTTTGAAAGAGGAAGAAGGAAAGCATCCTAAGCAGAGTTACAGCATGGGAAAATGTCTGGAGAAAGGGAAGTGGCTAAAATACTTGAGAAACTGACAAAAAATTGTTATTGGAGATTTGGGGGGAAGGAGATGGAAAATGAGATTGGATGATTAATGTTCATATTAGTCTGAGCCTTACAGGCCGTGGTTATAAGAACAGGTTTTATTCTAAATACAAAGAACAGCCATCGGAGAGTTCTGAGCCGTGGGGGTGGGGGATGACTGATCTGAATGATGCTTCAAGGTGATTCTGAATGTGTTCAAAGTGTTGACAGGAGTATTGACAGGAAGCTGGGGGACCAGTTAGGAGGCAAGACACGGCCCAGCAGAAAAACGCCTTTGATTCGGCAGTCACAGTACAGATCTGGAGAAGTGGATGAGGTGACAATATATTTTAGAGATGGAGCTGAGAATATTTGCTAATGGATTGCAAGTGGACATTGAAGAAAAGGAGTCACAAGTGACTCTGAGTTGATTAAATACTTGGGGCATGCAAGTTTTTCCTCTTTTTTGTGTGTCTTTTCCTAAAAGAACCAGTTCATTTGGCTGTCTTTGTTGTACCTCCTTTCTTACCCCACCTACACTTTCCAGAATTTTTCTTTTCAACTAAAGATGGCAATAAGTTCTTTTAAAAGTTATATCACTGGGCTTCCCTGGTTGGCGCAGTGGTTGAGAGTCCGCCTGCCGGTGCAGGGGACGCGGCTTCGTGCCCCGGTCCGGGAAGATCCCACATGCCGCGGAGCGGCTGGGCCCGTGAGCCATGGCCGCTGGGCCTGCGCGTCTGGAGCCTGTGCTCCGCAACGGGAGAGGCCACAACAGTGAGAGGCCCGCGTACCACACAAAAAAAAAAAAGTTATATTACTTTAGATTCTCAGTTTCACCCAATTTTCTCCATACATATACCTATTCACTCAATAAAGTCTCACAAACATAGCTGAGCAAAATAAGTAGATACCTCGGGAAAGAGGGATTAATTTGTAAATACTCCGTGTTACAGTTTTATCCCTGTTCTACTTAAAGAGGGATGGATTTGTCCAGGAAAGGTACACCATGCTTCTCGAACAGTCACGTGCATCCGATGGGCAGCTGAGGAACGGGCAGGTACACAGAGAGAACATCAGTGCAAATGGGACCCCCCAGGGATGACAAGGAATGTGTGGTCAGCAGGTAACGCGTTGATTAATAGACCTGGAAACTAGCATCTTCACTATGTAAGATCGTGACAGTAACTATCACATTTCTTAATTACAAACTTAATGCTTCTTCATCCTCCCCAGTATATATGTATTTGTAGGTGTTTATAATTTGTTATATGTAATTGACATACAAAAACTGATTGTATAAATTAAAGAAAAAAATGAACGTGCGTTAGCATCATCTAGAAAGTGTGTTAGAACATAGATCGCTAGGCCCAACTCCAAAGTTTCTGATGTAGTAAGTCGGGGGTAGAGCTCAAGAATCTGTGTTTCTAGCAAGTTCCCCGATGATGGTGATACTGATGGTGCAGTGTACCGGCTTTGAGAACCACTGAGATACACTATCAAAGTTGCATTCAGGAGCGCCCGAAATACACAGAGAGGGACATGGCCCCATCAGTGTATTATTTTTAAGACGGTTTAACTCCCAATGCCATCCTTCCCCTAGGTCTTAGGTAGTGAATTCTTCGCTTAGGCCGTTGACCTGAGTGCCCACCTGCCACTGTGTATAAAACGAGAATTACAGCCCTTCCGAGAAGCAGAGCACTCTGGGTACAGTGGCAACTTCTCATTACAAGAGATGAAAACAGGTGAGTTAATCAGGAAGTCCCTTCATCTCCTCGGAGGTTCATCATTCCTATTTCAGCAGCTCAGACAAACAGTTAATTGGCGGGAAAGATGGGAAATGAACTGGCTGTAACAACGTATTCATGCCAGAGGGGACCTTACATTAAAAAAGGATGCTCGTGTATTACCAGTGAAGACATCTAGGTTGTTCATTCAATTATTTATATTTTAATACTGTGTTTAGTGAGCCTGCTGGACTTTCCCTTCTAGGTGGGGAAGAACCACAATAAAATCAGCCTATGACTGTTCACTAGCTCACAGTTTGTAACGCCTTTACTGGAATACACACACACACACACACGCGCGCACACACGCACGCACACGCGCACGCACACGCACACACTAACCTTAGAGCAATCTGTTTAGATAGTAGTTATTCTCTCCATTTTGCAGATAAAGTGAAGTTCAAAGAGATGAAAGAGTTTTGAGATGTCACACAGCAAGGTGGGAGCTTAACTGAGACTTAAATTCAGGTCTTTGACTCCTCATACAATGATCTGGCTCCATGAGAAATTGGAGACTCCATAATTCCATGGCTCCATGAGTTCATGGAAGTGACTTCCATCTCATGACTCCAAAAGTTGACAGAGAAAAGCCCCAATCCAGAGAGTTGATGTCTACACAGCCATCAGACTGAACTCATCCTCTGAAATACTTTATTGAAGTCTGTACTATGGAGCGCCATTGGGTCTGATTTTCTGCTCACCAGCCTTCTAGGTACATTTTTTCTAACCGACTAAGCCCACTGAAACTTTCAGCCATTCGCTTTGACTACCGGGTATTGCTCTCTTTTAACAAAATGTCAAATCATGAATAAAGTCCGCAACAAAATTATTAGGTTGAGACCCACAAAACTGCCAAATTTTGACCATTTTTAACCTACAGTTTCACTGATTCAGCCACAAATAACGGCAATCGTATCTACTTTCCATTAAGAATGATGTTCTGGAGACGAAAATGGCCTTGGGGTCAGAAGCTCTGCTTCAAGTTACGTTCTGCACATAGCACTTAGCATCTCTGAGCTTCAGTCTCTGACCTGATGAGAAAGGAGTGATTACAATAGTGCCGAGAACATAGCATCTTTGAGAGAATTGTGTAGGATCGCTCCATTCGGCTAAGATTTATTCAACACCTACCTTGTTCCAGGTGCTGTGTTAAGTGCTCGAGATACAGCAGTGAACGAGACAAGATGGAGTCTATGCCCACAAGGGGCACGGTTTAGGGAAAGAGGCAAATGAATAAATCAGCTGTTGCGAAATGGTTCAGGAAGTCATAACAAACATACAAATGGAAACGGAGAAAAGACGGGAGCCAATTCTGTGATCCGGGTAGAGCTTAGAAGACTCAGAGATGCCAAGCCAGGAGATTACCTAGATCACTAGTATCTAAAATCAGCTGGGAAACTTTAAAATCCACGGATGCCCTGATGCCCCTCCTATAATGTGCTCAGATAGGTGGAGAGTGGTGCCCCAGGTTCACTTGTAGGCAAAAAGGTTTTGTAAATTGAAGGGGGTGCGCTATCTTGAGACACTAGTATTTTAAATAAAAAAGAGGCAAGAGGACAGGAAATTATGACTTTGTTTCTGCTGAAAGTATTTACAGATGAAAGCACTGGCTGAACTTAAGGGTGGAAAAGGAAATAAACTTTGGAAATGGACACACTGCCTCCTTTCCCTATTCAAGGTCAACAATCATTACTACTCAACCAAAGCTACTCAGTTAACAATCATTTCAACTTTTGGAGTTTGTTCTGGGGAGCAAAGAAAGATACCAACCATATCTCCCCGGTAGGTGTCAGACAAGGTTTGCTCTGTTGCTATGATGCATCGTCACGAGTATTAACAGTTGGATACTCGTACAGCTCTACAGGAGAAACTCCCAGGGGAAGGTCACAAGGTACAATGCTCTGAGCTAAGAATGTTGCCTGTACAAGTACTTACAGTTGGGAGAGTATATAGGCATCCAGAGGCCACTAAGCTTTCCTTCCTGGTCACTACCTGGGTCCAGGGCAGCCCTGATATTCCCTCAGATTTGCAGGTAGTGACTGGGCCAGTCACAAGGGCAGACCAGGAACTACTAGGCAGAGATCTAGAAGGACCAGACCAGATCTAGAAGCACCAGGATATAAAAAGATGGGTTCTCTTCCTCTCTTGTTTCTCTTCCTCCTTATAGAAATCCCATTAGCTAGGAATAATGGATGATCCTTTACATTCATTCACCCTTACTCTGGGGGGAAACATTGATTTTCCTTTGAAGAACTAGCTCTCCTTCATAATCATTTCTTCTAATTTGGGTGGAGCTGAGTCCAGGTCCAGCTACAGGGAGACACCCATGATCCCAGGCAGGCCAGTTATCCAATTTTATCCCCTTTGGCCACAGTACTGGTCAGAGAATATTAAAAAATTCCATGGTGGTCCCTCTACCCACAATCCTGGGACTACTGCTGGACTAATCGGGAAGGAGATGCCATTGCTCTGTTGGGATAACCGGTCAACTGTAAACATGGGACTCCTGGTTGCCTGAGAGAAAAAGCAAGATTCAGAGATACAGATAGGGAGATTACTTCTGACGAAGGAATTTGCCTCTTGAGATCCATCTGTACCTAAAGTCAGTTATCTCCGGACCTTCCAGTTACAAGTCAAAATTCTACTTTTCCACTCTAGATTGTCTGATTTGGATTTCAGTTGTCCGTTACTGAGAGAGTTCAGACTAGAGCATAAAATACTCTATCTTGAAGGATGGCACCAGTCGACTTAGCAGATTCAAGAAGAGGGCCATTTGCCCAGGACTGGAACTATATAGAACAAAGATAAGCAAACTTTTTCTGTAAAGGGCCACATAGTAAATGTTTTTGGCTTTGTGGGCTACAAGCTCTATGGCAACTACTCAGCTCTTCCTCTGTAGTGTGAAAGCAGCCACTGACAGTATGCAAATGAATGGGTGTGGCTGCATTCAATAAAATTTTATTTACAAAAACAGTGGTGGACCAAAGTTGCTGATCCCTGATACAGAGGGCTTAACTTATAGAAGGGTAGCTATAGCACAAGTTTCAGATTGGATGGTCCAGACAGGAACAGAAGATCCATCCTAGGAGTGCATCTTGGCCTCCTCCCACCCCGTGGCAGACATCACCAATCAATCACAGGACTGCACCGGGGATGGGGCAATGTGCTGAGAAACTGCGTCCTCAGAGCAGTGCTATCACTGTGCTCTCTATATCTTACCCCTTTTGAGCTATTTCTCCTTTTATTTATGAAATTTCCAGCTCTAAGTACCTTATAGAAGTATAATCCAAGGAGCAATTACTCATGGAAGAAGAGACAGCAGAAAGAATGGAAATCTTCAAATGAAAACAGAACAAAACACAAAAACAGACATACAAACAATAAAACACTTGAGGTAACTGGGAGGACCAGCCAATCCTAAGGGGTTGAGAATTCTCTCTCTCTCTCTCTCTCTCTCTCTCTCTCTTTTTCTCTCTCTCTCTCTCCCCTCCCGCCCCCATCTCCCTGTCTGCCTTGATCTCTATCTCTATTTCCTGAAAACCTTCATGGTTAGAAGCAGGGTGATGGGGTATGTAAATGAGGACTGGCATTTCAACACTTTTAACACTTTTGTCAAATTACCATATAGGTGGAAATCTGCAATTAGCTTGAAAGAAAAACTGTACCTTTATTTTGGGAAGAATCACTCTGATGTAGCTTTTAATTGTGCAAAGGTGAAGCAAAGAGTGTTGGAATGAAGAAACAGAAGGCAAAGACAATCTAAACTTCTCTGAAACAGACTATAAAAAATTTTATTTCGTTGTGTCAACATTTTCCAGATTATGCTTTCTCTATGGACACATTAGTCTTCTAATTCAGGCAGCGTCCCTAAAAATGAGTGCCTATATTAGACGATAGGTGTGTTCCTGTTTATACAAAAGTCACAGAGAAGGAGGAATGACAGAGGGACTGTGTCAGCAAATTAGCTGGAGGGACTCTACGAGGAACTGGATTAATAATGCCAAAATCACCGCAACTGCTGTGCTAATGCTGTGTCCTCTTATATTGTGCTGCTGGTGGTGGGCTCTTGGGAGAGAGCCAGCCAAAGCTTTCATTTATTTTCCTGAAGAAAATGGGCATGCAAGCCATGAGCCATCCTAGAACAGAGGAGATGTGGGGCCTCTGACAGGGGGGAGTTCCAGATCTGACCTCCTCCAGACAGGGAGGAGTTCCAGATCTGACCTCCTCCAGACAGGGAGGAGTTCCAGATCTGATCTCCTCCAGACAGGGAGGAGTTCCAGATCTGACCTCCTCCAGACAGGGGGGAGTTCCAGATCTGACCTCCTCCAGACAGGGAGGAGTTCCAGATCTGACCTCCTCCAGACAGGGAGGAGTTCCAGATCTGATCTCCTCCAGACAGGGGGGAGTTCCAGATCTGACCTCCTCCAGACAGGGAGGAGTTCCAGATCTGACCTCCTCCAGACAGGGGGGAGTTCCAGATCTGACCTCCTCCAGACAGGGGGGAGTTCCAGATCTGACCTCCTCCAGACAGGGAGGAGTTCCAGATCTGATCTGGGCTTCAGACGGACAGGGGTAGTAGCATAAGGGTGCTCTCGTTTGGAAACGTGAGCTACTTACTGCAATATGATGACAGGCTGGAAACTAGCAAGAGGGGTCTTGAATTCGTTTCCTAGGGATGCTGTAACAAAGTACCACAAACTAGGTGGCTTAAAACAACAGAAATGTATTGTTTCACAGCTCTGGAGGCCACAAGTCCAAAATCAAGGTGTTGGCAGAGCCATGCTTCCACTAAAAGTCTGTAGGGAGAATCCTTCCTTGCCTCCTCCTTGCTTTTGGTGTGGCCCTCAGTCCTTGGCCTTCTCTGGCTTACAGCGGCATCACTTTCATCTCTGCCTCGGTCTGCATATGGCCTTCTCCCCTCTATGTCTCTCTCTTATAAAGACATCAGTCATGTTGGATTAAGGAGCCCGTATCACTCCCACATCACCTCAATTTAACTGATCATATCTATAAAACCCTATATGCAAATAAGGTCCATTGTGAAGTACCAGGGGTTAGGACTTGAACATTTCTTTTGGGGGACACAATTCAACTTATAACAGACCCACCCAGTAGGTTTTGCAGAGGGAGCATTAGCCCAGGAGCCCTGAGAGTGGCTGCACCTGACAGGCATTTCCAGTTTTTGTGCTCCAATTGCCTTCCACTGTTTCAAAGCCTTCACTGCCTTGTATTAGTTATCTCTACGGTGAGTTAAACGAAGAGGCTGTACCCAGGCCCAGGAAGAGTTACAGAAGGAATCCCAACCCTGAGCGGACCCTCCTGAGACAGTAAGATGCAACCAACAGAAGAGGAGAGCAGTGACCTAGAGCCGACAGCTGGGAGGAGGAACCAGCGAGATGAATTTGTGGAATGTTCAGGCATTGTCTGCAGATACCGAGAGACAGCCAAGGACTCAAACCTGCTGAAGACAGAGCTTTCTGCATTCAAACACGATGGGCGCTCACTTTTTAATTCTGGTGTTAAAAGGAGGAGTTTAACTTCATTCTTTAGCAGAAGCTGATGGAGTCTGGGGTGCTTGGGATACACTAACGTTCGTTGCTGTCAAAGCGAGCAAACAAACAAGCATGTGTGGACAAGTGGGAGCTCACAATCTTTCTCCTTCTTCTCCTTTAACTGACAAAATGTTTCTAAACAGCACAACAGTTAATAGGAAAAAAGGCCTTGAGAATCCAGCGTAGAAAACTAGCCCAGTGCATTGGGGAAGAAGCCAGAAGGATGACGGCCATTCCCTAGGAAGGTAATATGAGCGAGGGGTTAAGTGTTTCCCTCCCAGCTATTCAACAAACCCAGGAGGGAGACTCAGTTCAATGCCACTTAATGCCATTTTCTAAACGCCTTAATTACTTGGGGCTTTGGTTATTATTTAATGAGCTGGAAACATGAGATAAGACAATATTAACTCATGAGCAATCTGAATAATTCAGTTAACATAACTAGGAAAGATGTTGCCTGGAACCCTGCTGTGATAAATAAAAACAAATCTCTTCGGTAAAAATTCCAAGGAAAACTAAACGGCCTTCTGTCCCTCCAAATTGCACTGAAGTAACTCAAAATGTTTACTTTTTAGTCCTACTCTTCCTCGCCCTGACTATAACCTATGAAATAGGAGAATTCAAAGAACAACAAATGAAATGGGCATATATCTCTGTCTTTGATTAGCCAGAAGTCTCCTCACTACTACAGACATGCACAGAACCCAGTGAAAAAATGTAGATGTAAAGAGCATTGTAGTATGGTTTTTTTTTCCCCAATGATTAAGTTAAATTCAACATCTGAGGTGGCCAGACTCTACTTTAAATGCCTGTTACAAGGTGAAGGAGATCCAACCCCTGCCCTCAGGAAGCTCACAGTCTTCCAAGGCATATGCTTTATTTACCACCAATGTTCCCTGGGCAATAATATATAAGTACATAAAGAGCATAGAGATGGCTCTAATGAGAGAGAGAGAGATGAATTGAGGGCATGGATGGATGATGCTTGCAAAGATGCTTGCTCTCCAGCAAGGTCTGCAGTTTGAACAGGAATAGCTGCACAGACAAAGTGGAACTGAAGACGGTTCCAGGTGGAAGAGTGTGGATGAACAAAGGCCCAGAGTAAAACAGTTATCTGTGCAGCTGGAAGGTTGAGTACAAGATGGAGGGGTCGGAATAGTTTGCGAGCAGTCAACGGGACCAAGGAAAATTTTTAAGCAGGGAAAAAATTAGAATAATATTTTTAAGAATTGTTTAACGTTTTTGAAAAGTAGACTGTTATCTGTGGCTTGTCAGTCAGTTAGCAGGAAACGTTTATGAAGATGAGGTCATAGGATCAAGTCCTTGCCGACTAGTAGCATCCTCAACTCTGTGACTAGAGATAACGTTCTTCCCTCTCCTAAGTCATTTCCGTGAGGGGCATCCCCCACAGCAGACACTACTGTTTGCAGGTATGTTAGGAGAAGCAGCTGGGTGTCTGAGGGACTTGCAAATGTAGGGAGCATCGAGATGGCCCAGGGAACTTGGAGCCAGCTTTTTATTATTATCAAAAGCCAAATTTTGCAAGCTGAGGATGGAATGGCCACAAGGAAGAGCCAGGAGGTGTTATCATCTCTGCTTTCTGGCTGGTGCCCTGCTTCTTCTCTGACATTTTTCCTAGTTGCATTCAAACAGAATGGAAAGGAAGAAGGAGTGTTTTGGACCCAAGAATGCCGATACCTACATGTCAGGACTCTGTTTCTGAACCTAGGAAAGCATCACTAATTAACTGTGGGACTCTTTCCACTAATCCTCAAGTATTCTTTGATCTGTCCAGGCTGCCACCAACAAACTATTAGCATTGACACAGGAAGCAAAGCCTAGGTGCCATCTCTGTTTTGAAACAATCCAGCAGAATGGCTTGTCAACAGTGGCTTTAGGTGGATAAAATCCCAATGGCATGTTGTTAAAGGTGGTGGCATCCATGTTTGATGACGGGCTTTCAAAAGCTGAGGCTAAAAGCCAGCCCTGGCGGAGTCAAGGCAAAAGTTAAAAGGTAAGCGTAGAGACAATCCAAGAACAGATGTCTAAAAGTCAGAGCTCAGAGTCAAAGGAACATGCTGTTCTTTCTGCGTGGAATACTCTTCCAGCTTCTCTTTCTTTGGCAAATCTCTATTAATCCTTCAGGTTCCAGCTTAGAAATTGCTTTATCTGCCCTGACCCTCACTTGGAAATTCACTCACACTTTCCGTGGCACGGACAGCATCCTAGATTTTCTCTAGCATGGCAATCCACTGTTTACCGTCAATGGAAATCATGTAGGCATTGTATATACACTCCAAGGATGCATGGTATTAGTCCAACTCAACCTGACAACTAGCACAGCAGATGCCAGAGGCAGAGAACAATAGGATCTGACGAGGTTATTTTAGTCAAAGGCTATGTAGGGTGACAAAGAGCCAGAAACAAGGAGACTTGGAAACAACGCCTTAGGCAGAAAACCTTTCCCACTTTTCTGCTATAGCAGCATCGCACTCCTTTGCCAGGATATAACCAGTTCCAAGTCTAGGCTTAAAGCCCCAATTCACCACGTTTGCCAGCACCTGGTATTTGCCCAGTGAATACAATCAGTAAAGGAAAATGTTACTAGAACCCAGTTTGTTATTACATAAACCTGTATGGGCTTCCCTGGTGGCACAGTGGTTGAGAGTCCGCCTGCTGATGCAGGGGACACGGGTTCGTGCCCCGGTCCGGGAAGATCCCACGTGCCGCGGAGCGCCTGGGCCCGTGAGCCATGGCTGCTGGGCCTGCGCGTCCGGAGCCTGTGCTCCGCAACGGGAGAGGCCACAACAGTGAGAGGCCCACATACTGCAAAAACAAAAGAACAAAAAAAACCCTGTATGTATTGTGTATCTAATTGTAACGTGGATGTGAAAGAGACAATCTAATTTGGAAGAAAAAGCATAATCATTAGACCCATAAAACTCTTTTATAGTTGGGAGGGACGGCTTATATTTCAGTTCCGTATAATCTTGGTCAAGTTACGCAGCTGCTTTGAGTTTCTGATTTGTTCATTTGTAAAATATTTTGCAAACTTGTGGTGAGGGTGAGATATGACATTTGTAAAAGCTGACACAATGTTTCAGCCATAAGGGGCACTAGAAGAAATAAAATTACTGGTACTCATTTTTTTAATTATTAATTGGATAAAAATATATGTATTTACATCACCTCTTTTGATCCCTATACAGCACGCTCTATTATTATCTCTATTGGACAGATGATAAAATTAAGGCTCAAAAAAGTTCCCTGGGGCTTCCCTGGTGGCACAGTGGTTGAGAGTCCACCTGCCAATGCAGGGAACACGGGTTCGTGCCCCGGTCCGGGAAGATCCCACATGCCACGGGGCGGCTGGGCCCATGAGCGATGGTCACTGAGCCTGCGCGTCCGGAGCCTGTGCTCCCCAACGGGATAGGCCACAACAGTGAGAGGTCCGCGTACCACAAAAAAAAAAAAAAAAAAAAAAAAAAA
>NW_020172742.1:606536-723466 GCF_003031525.2 Neophocaena asiaeorientalis asiaeorientalis
GGGAGAGGCCACAACAGGGAGAGGCCCGCGAACAAAAAAAAAAAAAAAAAAAAGAAAAACACGTTCCCTGACTTGTCCAAGGACATCCAAGGAGTAAGGGGCAGACTCAGATTCAATCCCAGATTGGTCTGATCCTATAGCCCACGTAGTCCACTCTGCCCACCCCTAAGGAATCCAACTGCAGGTAGAGCTCCAGACCGGTCAGTTTATGGAGATTATGGGCGTACAGCTACACCCCCAAACTGTAAATGATTTTCGGCAAATTCTAGATAAAAATCTTTATTTCCCATCTTCCTTAGAGATATTAGGCAAAAGGTGCCGCGTGGGGCTCCTCACAAAGCTCTTTAAAGAGATCTCACTCAGTGGGGAATCACACCTTTTCTCCTCTCCTTTCCTCCATTATGTTGCCTGGAACATGAACATGATGACTGGAGCTACAATGGTCATCTCATGACCATGAGGCAACCCTGAAGATGGAAGTCATACTAAGGATGGGGGAGCAGAAAGAGAATAGGCCTGGGTCGATGATAAACGTGAAGCTACCATACAAGCTCTGAACTGCCAACCATTGGTCCTTTTTTATGTGAGAGTAGGGAAAGAAGCCTGCCTTCTTAGTTAAGCCACTGCTTGTTGAGTTTCTTTCATATACAGCTGAATTTAATCCTAATTAATACAGGCTTCCACTATATTTTTCACTTTTATATTTCTCAGACTCAGAGCTAAAGTAGTATGGAGACTCCAATCGTATTTTAAAATTTATAAAGCATAACTGAATCAGGCGATGTGCCCACAAGAATAGCTAGGGAACACCGAAATGACAGCAGAATCCACTACTGCTTCTGGCTCAGGAAAACTGTAAAAATGAAAGGAGAAACAAATATTCATTATTCTGCTTTGGGGTACTCCAAATATTCATCATTCTGCTCCCAAGGGGAAGACTCTCAAAGATTGAAGCTTCTGGAATAAAACTTCTTATTTATCTCCTCGGAGATCATCATACTAGTTTGTCTAATCTTTTTGGATTCTACCAGAGCACAAGAAACAAAAGTAGTCCATTGATCTTCATGTTCTTGCAAGGATATGATACAAGAAGGTCCCAGTGCCAAAGGTGATAGTGACAACAGCACGGACAGCAATGACCACAGCAGTAGAGGGTTCACACCGAGTACTTCCTCTGTGCCAGGCAGCTTTCTAAGTCCCAAACATCTACTGAATTCTCGAAACAACCCCACCATCACTGATGTCTCTTAAAAATCAGGAAACTGACATGGTAAGTTTCTGAATGAGGTATTCATAGGAAAGAATGATTTCAAAGAAATCACAATAGAGCAATTCAATTGAAACCCATCCAATATTTACAACTGTGGAAACAGAACATTAGGAGTGCAGTCTTTGAGGGCAAAAGAAGGGAAAATATGAGATCAGAAATATGTTTCTCTTTACTAAAGGAACTGACTTTTATTAAAGGAAGTTGTGAAGCCAGTCTCTAGAATGTTAAAGTACTTTGCTTATTCTGGTTTTAAATCCCTTCCCTGTGCTGACAGAAAAGCCACAAAATCCATAACTTGTAACCTGGTGAACACCAAGAGCTTTGGTTGGCTGACAAACCAGCTAAGGCAGAAAAAGCTCAACAAAGTTTTCCATCCTAAATAAAAGAGGTCGTCAGTGGTATCTGTCTGCCCTTCAATGCACAGATGTAATTACTCCTAAATCATTTTAGAATAGAACCTGTTTAAATGCACCTACATGCACCATGCTGTTTAGACATCAAAGTCTATAAAATACATCTTAGATAACTGTAGCAAATTGTAAAAAGTGGCCAGTTTAGGACAGAATGATAGTATATAAATTGTATCTTGTGTTAATTACTTCTGATATAAATGAATTTATAGTAAACTTACATGTAAAAATCATATTTCTTTAACATCTAGAACTAAACTCCCTTTTTCTTGAGTATTATTCAAACTTCAGAACAGTTTTGAGGTGGCTTTTTAATATTGATGCCTCCCTTTTGCCTGGATCAAATTTGAAAAAGAAATGTTTCTGAAGTTTACACCTAAACCGTATTGCGAAGTTTCTTTCTTATGCTTTGGAACGGACTACACAATGGAATTTAAAGTCTAGAGCCTCCTTTTAAAGGAGAGAGTAAATACACAAAGACTAATCTTTTGGAGACTAATAGGTACTCTTCTAAACTTTGAACCACATGAAATTCGGACTCTTAGAAACACGTCCTTGATTTTCATGGATCTTTGCAAAATGTTTCACGTATACTCTTCCTTTGGTGTCCACAGCAATCCTATAAGAAAAGTGGGACGGTGAGTAGCCCCACTCCACTGATGCGAAGACCATGTTAGTGGGAGTGGGCGTGACCAATACAGTGAGAGTTGCTAGCACTGTCACTTATAGGAGAGCATCCTGGTGATTTGTTCTATGCCTATTCAATGACGCCAGAGTTCTCTTCGCTTTAGAAAAGGAACTGAACGTTTGAAAGGCTACTCCAAGCAGGGGCATCCCTCCTTGAGGACCAGCATCTATGGGATGCTGACGGGCACACATGTCTCCAGACCTCTCACCCAGCAGCCGAGCCCAATGACTACACATCTCTCCACAGAAGGCCCTCCGCTGAGTTCACTTCGAATCTTTAAAACGTGCTCATAAAAATGCACACGACGGTTGTCTGAGAGATGATGTGAATTCGTTAGCGTCCTTTGCAATCTTACCAGGAATTGCTTATAAGTTGAGCTCACTTCAGTCTCTGCAGGAGGAAAAGAGCCACCAGGGGACCCCACCTTAGTAAAAGCGGAGGGGAGAGCAGGAAAGTTCTCGAGTGGAATTGCTTAAAGGGAAGGTCATTTCATACGATTAGATGAAAGACAACACGGTAGCCCCGCAGTAAGTACGCAGGTGAGCGTGTGGCAACTAAGAGGAACGCGGAATTAGACTTCCTCTCCTTTCCAGTACTGGCTAGGACTGGCCTTGATAGTAATAGGAAATGTGTACAAGCAGTCACCAAGTGCCAAGCAGAGTACACAGATCGTGAAGCAGTCTTCACCAGAACTTTATAAACTACGTATTTTTATCTTTCCTCTTACAAAGGCCCAGAAAGGTGAAGTGACTTGCACAAGGTCATGCAAGAAGCAATGGCTGGCTCAAAAACAGATCTATCTGACTCCAATAGTGTACAGCCTCGAATCAGTTAAACCCTTCATGTACAGGTTATTGTGTCACGAGTACCCCGTTCGGTCCTCATTACTCTATGGGGTGATTACTATTAGAAGTGAAGAAACCAGGGCTGAAAGAACTTAAAGACTGGCTTAATCCAATCGATCTCGGCAGTGAATGAAGTTAACTCAGCGCAAGTTTGTGATTCCAGTGCCTACTATCTCTTCACGATGATATTCACTTGTTTTCTTACCAAAAGTATTGAGTGCCTCTCTGTTCACTGTGTCAGGTACTGAGGATACAAAAATGGATAATATATGATGTTTTTCATTAAGTTCACCATCTTAGGGGAGCAACCAACAAATGTTTAGAAAAATAGTTAGATTATAACAAGTATATAATACAAAAGGATATGGAAGCTTCCAGGAAAATCTGAGGAGACCTCATTTAAAAAGATCACAGTTGCTGGTTGCGAGAGGTGGGGATGGGCGAAATGCGTGAAGGGGGTCAAAAGGCACAAACTCCCACCTATAAAATAAATAAGTCTTAGAGGTGTAATGTACAGCATGGTGACTGGAGTTAATAATACTTGGTTACATATTTATTTATAAGTTGCTCAGAGAGTACATCTTGAAGGTTCTCATCCCACACAGACAAAATAATGTATAACTATGTCCGGTGACCTTGCTAACTAGACTTATTGTGGTGACCATTTGACAGCAATATACACATATCAAATCACTGTGTTATGTACCTAAAACAAATATAATATTTTACGTCAAATATACCTCAATAAAAAATTTTAAATTTTAAATGAAATAAATAAATAGAGATCACAATTCAGCTAGCTCTTAGTATTACATAACCTTTTAAGGTGTCTGTCCATCTCACAGTCTGTCCTTTCTTCTCCAAGAATTGTCTCTCCATCACCACTACCCACCAAGAAGTTCCCAGGGCCAACAATGGCTACTTTGTATCTCTAATGAGGAAACCTAATTGGACCAGCAGTACACACCTAACCTGAGCTGGGCCAATCAGACTGCCTCCCTAGAGAACTTGAAGTGAAACACACAGAAGCTAGGATTGGGAGCTAAGTCACATCAATGGAGGTGTTCCAGAGAGACACCTGCCCACCTTGGGGTACTGAGAGCCCAGAAGCTGCTCAGAGACCTGCCCTTACTGAGCAGTAATCTGTCCACTGAACTCCATTGCTTACCTAAACCAGTAGATCACAACTTTCTCTCACTTTCATCCAGTCAATTCTTTAATAAGTATTGAAAGATGAATAAGAGCTACCCAGACAGTGACAAGTTGGAGCCAGAGTTTGAAGATCCTCAAATGCCACTAAAAGTGGACTTTCTCCTGGGGAGAACAGCAAGCCAAGGAAATTTTGTGTTTATTTGTGTTTATAGGGTGTTATAGCTCTTAAATGAGCAAACTAGTAAAGGGCTAATGCCAAAGAGGAACAAGATAAAAACAAAATCTACAGAAGCAGTCGAAGATTCATAAAAAAAAGGTCAAAATGTTTCCCCCAAACTATTTTGGAGACCAAGCTGCGTGAAGCATGGTCTCCACTGACAGGGCCCATGTTGTGTGCACTCCGTCGGGGTGGCTGTGCTGACCATGCGCCTTTCCAGATCCCTCTCCGCTGTCTCCCACCATGCTCTGTGCCCCAAGATGTCTTGGTAACCATTCTTTCCCATCTCCCCTTCAGACCTAGCCTACGTCCAGCCTAGAGTAGTACCTAATTTCTCTTGGTTTCCCTACACCCTGGCCAACCCTTTGTAAATAGTCCTGTTCTAAAATTCTCTTCATACTACACAATGTGTGTGCCATCTGGTTCTTGCAATAACCCTGATCAAAACAGAGTCCCTCTAAAACCTTGGATGTGAAGACCTAGATATGAGAAATGAGCTCGCTTTACAGCTCCCTACTCGGGAAACAGCCCGATGTATAATGTCCTTCTGAAGGGTTATGGGGGGAGTTCTAGGTTATTACCGTCATCAATACACATGTTAACAGCCACAGGGAATCAACAGTTTCCTCAAGAAAACTCCCCTATGCCAAGCTGAGATGAAGAATACTTCACACCAAAAGGAAAAGGGAGAAGCATCACTTGAGTAGTAAGAAACAGCAAAAAGCCACATGCAAATTCCAAGAAAGCAAGGAGAAGCAGGCAGACTTGCCCATCTCACGCCCAGAAGTCAGGGCCAATCAGCAGATGATCTGAACTCACTTTAAGAACCAGCCACAATTGCTTGGGCAGCCTCTAGGGCAGAGAACGGGAAATCGGGGGAAGCGAACTTGACTCAAACAGACTCTTTCGAACACGGCTTGAGACAGGCTTATCACAAACTCCTCCCAACATTATGTGTTGGAGTTACCCCATTCCATGTACACATTATAGAATCCTTGATACATCTGCTAAAATAGGTAGCATCTTCACTGAAGCCTGACTGACTCTTTAATTTTATTCATTTCTTCATCCATCCATCCATCCACTCAATGAACAAAGCCAGAGCATCTACAAAGTACAGGACATGGGGTTATGAATGGGATATACAAAAAAAAAAAAAACCACAAAAAACAAGAGGCAGTCCCTAATTACAACTGTGTAGGGCACACAGGCAGACAGACAGATAAGTGAACAAGTTAATGATTCCAGGACACTGTGATGAGTGCAGAGATAATGAAATCCAGGAGTTGAGGGGAGCACAGAGGAAGCAGACAAGACCTAAATTCTGAGGGTCCTTGGGAAGGGTTAGGGAAAGCTTCATGGAAGAGGTGACAACTGGGCTGAATTTCAATGCTGAATGTGATTTAAAAGGTAAAAGCCCATCCAAGCATATCGTATGGATCACAGGCATCTTTAAATATAAACTTCCAAAGGAGGACGGAGGTTTTTTTTTTTTTTTTTTCCTCACATCTTTCAAGGAAACTCAGTGCCTTAAGTAGTACCCGGGGCTAAAGTACCCACATCCTCTTTCCAACAGTAGCTTGGTTGCTAGGCAACCACTGCTGAGCTAAATCCAGCCTTGTTCTCAATTAATTTGGAGGAGATACTATGTGTTTTCGATTCATGCCCTTGGAGCTTCATTTTACAAAGAAAAGGAAGTAGCTTTGGGCCTTTCTATGTGGTTGAATTGTGAACGTCCTAACTTCTCTTCAGTCATAGTTCAACCTCAGTACAGATTCAAAGAAGTCACGCTGATCACTATGAGGAAGTACAGGTATAAACATTTTGAAACAAACCTTTTCGAGATACACTTGGTAGAAGCTATTACACTTTGTGAACTCTCTTGGGAAATAGAAAGGTGATTACGACAGATTTTGAATATCTTGTAAAAACAAGGAGATCGCGCCAGTATACAAAAATTTTTTTTGTTTTTGTCTCCCGTTGCGGAGCACAGGCTCCGGACGCGCAGGCTCAGCGGCCATGGCTCACGGGCCCAGCCGCTCCACGGCACGTGGGATCTTCCCGGACCGGGGCACGAACCCGCGTCCCCTGCATCGGCAGGCGGACTCTCAACCACTGCGCCACCAGAGAAGCCCCCAGAAAGGTATTTTGTAATTATATATATATCCAACTTCAACTGCCTGTGGCTATGCACGTAACACTATGTCAGGTGTGAAGAGATGAAACAGCAAAGTATTTCAGAGGCTTCATCCCTGAGAAATATTAATGATGATAAAAAAGAGCCCCAGTCCTCCACAACGAAAAATGATTTTTTTTCAGGTTTGACTCCCAGCAAGATGTGATCTTTCATGAAAGGAGTTTTCAAAGATCCCAATTCAAAATAAGATAAGACAAAAATTATATACCTAGCACTGTCAAGGTATGGAAAACCAGACTTAGTTACATAAATGTATAAATAATAATTAAAATTAATTACATTAGTTAATACAAATAAAACAAATATAGTTAATAAGTTAATACAAATGACTGCTATCCTAGCTCACTAGTTTATCGTGTATGACTTACTGTGTATAGATGTCTACAGAGTACACAGTATAGAATGTAGCTTCAGTGCTGTAGACAAGTTTCATTAAATTTTGGTTAAGAAATCCCTCCACTCTTTATAGAGTCCCCAAACTGGATAACCCTACCTGACTACTAGATGCAAAATGCTGGCACACACAGAAGGGAGGAAAATAACATTTTAGAATTCATACCCTTGGAGCTTCATTTTACAAAGAAAATGTAGAATGGTTCATACAGGAAAGTGGTTAAATGAAAGATGAAATATGATACATGCAGACTATGAAATGTATATATCGTTATGTGGAAAGAGGCAGACTTCTATGTTCCTTCAAAAAAATTTCTTTTACTCTATACAATTTTTAAAGGCTACTTTCTATTTACATTTATTACAAAGTATTAGCTATATTCTCCATGTTGTATAATACGTCCTTGAGCCTCTCTTACACCCAGCAGTTTGTACCTCTCACCCAATCAAATACCAGAACTGAGTGGTATCAAATCCAAGTGCAAATCCAAGATCAAGTCCAACTGAGTGCAAATCCAAGATCAAGTCCATTGATTCCAACATTGCAGTGGGGGCGGGGTAGGGAGATTTCAGGTGAGGTTTCCTTGGCCAAACCCCAAGTGTGTCCAGAACATAATTCCCTCCCCAAAGGGCCTGGACCTGAGAGGTTATCACCCAAGTTTGTGAGTTAGATACCTAAACTAGAGGGTCCTGTGGCTTTGCAAACTAGAAAGGGAGTGTTATTATCTGTCTGTTTTCTATAGAGAAAAAAAACTAAGGAGAGCCTAATGGTCCTAACGAGGACCAGAATCTTGCCAAGTTTAAAGCCAATGCATCCGTGGAAACCTAATTTCTACTTAATAGCACAAATGATTAAATTAGACCTTTTGACACTGCTTCTTAAGAACAAGTGATAGCTGGGTACTTTGTTTTATCAGTCTTCTATTTTATGATTCTAGCCTTGAATGAATGTGATCCAGAGGGATTCTTTGAGCTGTCTTTCGAACCTTGAGAGAACCATAGAAAGTTTTCTTCCTATCCTGGCAATGCTGTGGAGGACATTTACTGCATTTATTTATTTATTTTTTTTGCGGTTTGCAGGCCTCTCACTGTCGCGGCCTCTCCCGTTGCGGAGCACAGGCTCCGGACGCACAGGCTCAGCGGCCACGGCTCACGGGCCCAGCCGCTCCGCGGCATGTGGGATCTTCCCGGACCGGGGCACGAACCTGCGTCCCCTGCATCAGGACTCTCAACCACTGTGCCACCAGTGAAGCCCTACTGCATTTATTGATAAACTTCTTCTCCAAGTGGTGGGGTTATACTTGGCAATTGCTAAAGGATTACATTAGATTTGCTGCTAGTAATTTCACTATAGTAACTAATACAACTTCTCACTCCTCCCCAAAGAAACATGTTACCTTACCTTTTACTTCAAGGGAATGTTGGTGAATATCCATCGCCATAAATGAGATAAAGGGTAATTTGTCAGATTAAATCCCTGAGCTAAGAATTAAACCTTGAGAACACTGTGTGCACTTTGCATGACTCTCCGTCCTGAAACGAACAGAGAGGCACACGTTCAGATTCCAAAATGGGAATCAGAGCTGAGGAAAGGAATGGATGTGGCTTGACAGGGAGGATATTGAAGGACGGTGGTAAGGACATCAAACTGGATTTTTCAAAGGAAACGAGAAAATGAGGAGGATTTTCAGAGAGTGGAGTGGCCTTCATAAGATCCGGAGAAAATACAGGGTAGCTCCCATCCCTTCTCTGCCCAAGGCTCTTCCCTTCGGAGGAGAGGAATGTGCAGGTGAGGCACGAGGCCTCTCACGTCATGTCAAGTAGAAGCTCAGAAGATGTGATGATGATGACAAAGCCCTACCTGATTTGGATGTGCCCTCCCCGCCTCTAGTCCCTGTCCCCCTTGCTTACTCCAACCAGCCACTGTGGCCTCCTTGCTCTCTCTTGAACTTTTCGGGCATGCCCCTGCCTCAGCACCGTTGTATCTGCTGTTCCCTCTGCCTGGAATACTTCCTCCACCCCCCGGCTAATAGCCTGGCTGACCTCCCACCTCCTTCCAGCCTTTCCTTCGAGGTCCCTGCCTTGGTGACAGTTCACCAAACCACCCTGTTTATAACAGCAGACCGTGCCCTTCTACCTGGCCACCTGCCTTGCAAGCTCTTTCTCCCCCTAGCACTGATTACTTTCTAACACATCACATGTTTTACTCTTTTATTCTGTCTACCCCCCAACGCCTCCTGAATATAAGCTCCACAGAGTGGCGAGTGTTGTGTGTTTGGGTCACTGCTGTGCCCCAAACCGTCACCGGCACATCACTGAATGAATTGAAGAAAGAAAACAAAAGTCCAGGGCTGGCAAAGAAAAGAAGGAAAAACAGCACGTTCAAACCCACTATTGAGAATGATGACACAGAGACGAGCAGCAGTGACACATCAGATGACGACGATGTGTGAAGGATTTCCTAACAGCTTTAGAAATTTTAGTGTGATACATCTCTCATACAGTTTGGGGTGAATTGTAAAAATGAAGAACTATAATTTATGTAGTAAAATACCCCATTAGAAGATGATTCTTGGGGGGAAGTTCAATATGAAGAAAACCAAGAATGTTGTGTTGGGCTGTGTTGAACATTATTTCTTTGTTAAATGAATGTTGTAGAAATGAGGACTTTGGTTGATCCAACAATGACCTTCTTCATCACTGCGGCATTTCTCTGACTAGCGATGTGACGATGTAACAAATGAGATTTTCTCATTTAATAATTAAAAACATTGTGTAATGTTTTGCAAAGCTTCTGTCTTAAAATGTCCAGGTCTTAAGAAAAAAGGCAGCTTACACTGTTTTGCTTGCAGAGTCGTATCTTTTTCGTACAGCGGAAAGCCACTTTGTGTGGCTCCCCCCCTCCCCACCCCCCCCCAAAAAGGACAATGTAGCATGCTGGCTAAAATCGGAGCAAAGTTCACTAAAACATTAATTTCCTGAACTCAACTATTGTACTAGTCACCTTTTAAAGCAGAAATTGCTCTTTAGCCATTTGTAGCTCAGTAAATGTTACAGCAAAGACCTGCCACATTTTCTTCCAAATTTTAAGAGGTGATTTTCAAGAACTTTATTTGGGTATGTTGTCAGACCAGGATTTTCAGAGTTGATGGAAAAGAGTCCTGTGGGAAAACTTACTTTGATAAATTATTACACATGCAGAAAAACTGATCACACTGACTGGATCTGTCCACAGCATGAAAAATAAACTGGATTTTCAGAAAGAAAAAAAAAAAAGAAGGAAAAGAAACACTGGAATAGAATGAAAAGGATCAGCTGCAAAGAAAAAGAGGGAGGAAGCACCAAAATGTGAGATGACAGGAGAGCCGCAGAGCTTCTGAAGGATGTACATAAAGAACAGAGCAAGCGCTCCCCTGGTTGAGAGTGGTTGAGAGTCCGCCTGCCGATGCAGGGGACGCGGGCTCGTGCCCCAGTCCGGGAAGATCCCACATGCCGCGGAGTGGCTGGGCCCGTGAGCCATAGCCGCTGAGCCTGCGCGTCCGGAGCCTGTGCTCCGCAACGGGAGACGCCACAACGGTGAGAGGCCCGCGTACCGCAAAAAAAAAAAAAGAACAGAGCAAGATAAATGGCTCCAGCTGCTCCTGCTGTTTCACCCGGCACGGGGCTTATTGCCTGACCTCCTGCCCTTTGAAATGAGCCGCTCGTGTCTCAAAAGTTCTGTTCTGCGTGAAAGAGTTACAGCAGCGCAGCACAGAGGGGTGGGAATAAATTATTTGAAGGGCTGCAGCAGCTGGGGTAGAGCCATGTTATCTGGCAGGGGGCTGGGTGAGGTTGGGGGGCTCTTGGGTGACTGTCCATTCCACCATGCTGCCCAACGTCTGGTGGGAACAGAAAGAGACACACAGCCAGGGTGTGTGCCGCTTCCTGCCAGGCAACAGATGTGTCTGATACTTCCAGAGACTCAAAGAACACTAGAGAAATAAGGGAGAATAAACATATCAGATTCCTCTATGGAATAGGTATGAATCTGCAAGGACAAAGAGGATGGAAAAAGAGATAACAGTAAACAAGAGATGTAACTAATTTGGGGAAGACTCAGAAACAGTGGCAGGACGACCATATTTCATCAATTTTAAAATGTGCCTCTTTTTCCCATTTTAACATTTCTGAGGTCAAGATGACTCTTACAACTGGTGGTGTCTTAGAGTTGTAGGGGACGGCATTCTTTTTTTCCTTCCTCATTACTCATTAGATAGTGTGTGAACAAAAGAAGAGCAAAGAGTGTTACTCATCGTCCGGTTATACAAGGGTTAAGTCACAACTCCCTCAGCTGTCCAATGACAGTGCACCCTGAGAAATCAGGATGAAAAAACGTGATGAGGCACTCTGTGCTTTGGATAAACGGCCCCCAGAGACAAAGATGTGTCTCTCAGGAAGATTTCAGTGACCCCAGATCCTTGCATCTTTCCATACACAGAAAAGCACTAAAATCATTAACTTGGGAATCCGTTCTTTGTGATTGGCAGTAATCTTTAACCAAGAGGTACGCCTGACTGCATGTATTTCCTAACCCCAAAAATTCATACATACACTGGGTCCTCCCCTACCTCTTTGGAGCAGTTCTCAGAGCTGTCTCCCAGGCTATAGTTCTCAGTAAGACCCTGACTAATACTTAAACTCACAACTCTCGTGTTGTGCATTTTTCTTTGTCTCAACAAATGGATGGTGCAGCCTATAATCAGCCGCATCCTAGATGCAAGGAAATATGGTAGCGGCACAGAGGAATCCAAAGGCCAAAAGTCCACAGACGGCCATGTCAGTGAGAGGAAAACGATGCACCCTGCAGAACTCCACGAGGGATCGGTGGCTTGGGAACACCAGATACCATGGGGGTGAAGAGCAGGGATGAGGGAGAAAAGGTGGAAAGTGAGTAAAAGAACTACGAGCTCCCCCAGATCCCTGCCACCTCACACCATGATGCCGCCAGCCTACTGCTCTCCTCTTCCAGTGCCATGGATAGGGTTGCCAGGTGAAATACAAAAGGCCCGGTGAAATCTGCATTTCAGATAACAAATGACTGTGTGGGACACACTTACACTACAAAAGCATTCCTCATTCGTCTGAAATTCCAATTTTACTAGACAATCTCTAGTTTGTTTTTCTTTAACTAAATCTGGAAGTTCTATCTATGGAGAAACTGAATCGAAACTACGCTAAACTTTGAGATGAAAGCTCCGTGGAGAGTGGAGAAGAAGCCAGGGGCAGAAAACAAGTGGTTTAGGTAAAATCATACCGAACAATGCCCCTCTCAGTAATACCGTGCGGCTCAGCTCCAAGGGCCCTGCCGGTCAGGACCACTTCTTCCACCTCTAGTCACCACTGGAAGAAAGCAAAGGAAGGAAGTAGTGGGCAATTCTATGGGGACCCTCTCGGTGACACAGAAAATACCAAGTGACTTTGGGGGTCCCCCAGTGAGGCAGCTAGTCCTCTGCTGAACCATTCTATGGAGAAGCCCACCATTCGACAAGCCTCCCACCTTGCTCCCCTGCACATATAAGACCCATTGATTTTTTTTTTTTTTTTTTTTTTTTTTGGTACACTCAACCACTGCGCCACCAGGGAAGCCCAAAACCCACTGATTTTTGCCTAACTCTTAATATGGGCAGAAAACAGAAGACTACCAGACATTTAAAGGAAGCCTTGTAACATGGGTAACAGTAACTGACAACAAAGCAGGAAAAGACTCCTAAGACAGAAAGGTAATATATGGAGGGGGGAAAAAAACCCCACAAAACTCTTAAGGATAACTGATACCATGTTAGAGAGAAGAAAAGGTATCGTACTCACAGAAGAATATCATGGTATTTTATAAAGGAATAATAAAAGAGTAAGAAAAACCTGACAGTTAAAAATACCACAGTCAACATTTTAAAACTCTGTTTACCCTAAAGATGGTAATACCTCTCAGAAAATAAAACAAATGGGCAGACAGATGGAAAATTGGAAAAAAAAATAAGAATATTGGGAGGATCCATTCAAGAAGAGCAACACGCAACTGACAAGAGGTCTTAAAAGAGAGAATCTGGAAGAAAAAAAATTATCATAGAACCTAAGAATATTATCTAAAACCAAAAACAGGAGTTCCTGCACTGACAGGGCCCACGGAATGCACAGGACCAAGAACGGAAACAGCACCACACCAGACCCCTTGGCACGGCCCTTCAGAACACCAGTGTCGAAAAAGATTTTTAAATAATCGGAGGGGTCAAATGGTTTGGCGGTAGGTAGACACCACATTTCAGGAAAACTAGCCTCACGGTGGCACACTGAGATTGCCTACTGAGACAGGGATCTCAGTGACCTGGTCCAGCATTCTGGGTGGTGCCGGGGGCGGTGCCAAGGGGTACGTGGGGTGAATTGAGCTGGGTCACTCCTGAGCAGTGGTCCACACAGCCTGCGCTCAAAGAGAACAATGCATCCACTGGCTCTCGTGTTGATACACCTGGCCCCCTCA
This sequence comes from Neophocaena asiaeorientalis asiaeorientalis, assembly GCF_003031525.2. Lineage (NCBI taxonomy): Eukaryota > Metazoa > Chordata > Mammalia > Artiodactyla > Phocoenidae > Neophocaena > Neophocaena asiaeorientalis. Next base: position 620,223 of record NW_020172742.1, read on the forward strand.
CAAGAACCCACGTTTAGTGCCAAGTGTTCTGCACACAAGTGGAGGTTCTGGACTCAAGGTCTGATCATACGTAAGTGACACAGGGAATGAGAAAGCACTCACAATATTTACAAATAAAAACAATCTCACCACAGAATCTGGATTTCTGGGTAGTACTGACACACATGAAGATCTGACACCATCAAGCTCATCCCTTGGAACAACCGGCTACAACTTAACAGTAGATGCCTCTTTCAGATCAAGCACGCAGACGGGCCACAATCTCCATCATTCCCTATTACCCTCAGACTCTGAGGTCAATCGTCCATTGCCATTTATCATTGAATGGGCACTCTTTTTCATTGGAAAATAAACCTTTCCCTTTAAGCTGACTGGCATCACCCACATTCATCACCAGCCTAACTCTTGTAGGCACTTGAGTTGCTAGTCTGCTTTAGGGAGCTGTAGCACGGCATCTCAATACTACCAAGTCAAGCTACCACTTCAGTGTTTTATCATGAAGGTGATTTTGTTCAAAGGGAGTCCATGGCAAGGGCCAGGGATGGAAACTCTCTCCTTAACTAACCAATCAATTATTCTGGACCTCGGTTTCCTTGTAGAAGAAGGATCTTGTGATATTAACTTGCTAAGTAACATAGCAGTAATGTAGTAAGACTACCCGTCTATTTTCTACTGGGAAAAAAATATGGCTGAGAACAGAATATTTCCATTATTAAAACCAAAGTTCTATTTCATGGCTTTTTCTTCATTTGACCCAACTCAAACATGCAACTCCCATTTCATGCAACAGTATTTCACTGTATTCCTGGCTTGTTCTTCCTCTATTTTCTCAATTCAGAGAATAAGAAGGGGAAAGAGACAGTAATTTACAGTTCAGTATCTTAGAGAGATTCAAGATTGTAGACTTAATTCTTCCATCTTAGTAAAGGGACCTTTCACAAACCCAGTAGAGGGTGTCTCTGAAAATTAAGGAGAGAAAGATCAATAACCCGGTGTTATCGGTAACAGCTGCGACAATTTAACAAGAATCTGATTTAGGCATGTTTCACTTGGCCCCGACTGAAAGTGGAGATTCTCTGAAACTCACCTGTAAAATTAGGACATCCCTAATTGTGGGGCGGGGTTTAACTCAGCCCACCTCACGTGCTATTTCAGGCAAAGGGATAAAACCTTCAGGCAGAGTGCAAAACTTAGAAGAATGAAAGTCTATGGCTGCTCAGTGAACTCTGCAAGGTCCAGTCTGCTGGAGAGGATGTGCAGCTAAGGGAGTGAGCTGGTACAGATGAAGAGTTATGGCGGGGATTTTGCAGAACCCTTCGGGGAGATGGTAAATGCTATTACACCGGATGTGTTCAGAGCCCAGAAATATACTCAGATTTTTTGGACTAAGCCTTTCCTGTCTTCGTGGTGACATTCATAAATGTCAGTAACAGCAGCTACCTTTTGTTCAATAGCCAGGACTGCCTCTCGCTGCGTTACGTGCTTGACATCCACCTTCTCTGATCTTCACAACTACTTGCAAAAGGCATATCCACCCACCACTGACTCAAACTTCCATTCATTCTACACGTTTTTTGAATTCCAGCTTCAAGCCTGGGCCACTGTGCTGAGCCCCGGGGATGCAGTTGTAAACAAAACACTCAAGGTCCCTATGTTCATGAAGCTTATAGTCTGAGGAAGAGTAGACCATGACTAGTTGGACAAAAAACTATCAGAAATCAGTAAGCATTCTAAAGAGAATTAAGACAGGGAGATAGGGAGATATAATAACAGTGTTGGGCGATTATTATACGAACGTGGTTGTGAACTGTAATTAATCCTATGACAATATAATACGAGGGGACTATAAAGAAATATATACTGAGAGTCAACTTAATTGAGACTGCGGGGAGAGTGTCCAAAAAGACCAGTGTAAGTAAGTGGCATTCAAGCTGAGACTTGAAGGATCAGTGGGTGAGTTAGGCAGAGTATAGGTAGGATGGGAGGTGAGAGGTTGGGCTGTAAGCAACAGGAACAGAACAGGCAAATGCCGTGAGGGGCAAAGACCTCAGTCTGTTGGAAGCACTAAAATAAGGCCATAGCAGAGACAGTGCGTCAGGGAGTGGGGGCAGGGGAGGTGGAAAGGAAACTTACACAAGGCAAACCCACATGGAGGCCAGTGCCATGCCCAAGGAAACAGGTTCATAAAGGTTAAAGAACAGAGTCAAGGATCCCAAATGTGGTGATAAAGACTGGATTAGAATCCAGGACTATCAAACCATAGAGTTCATCATGCTTTTTCTGCTATACATCTCCTTTTGTACTAAGAGACAGGGATTACGTGCACACGCGGACACACACACACACACACACATCTTCCTCCTGAACCAAGACTAGCAGCTTAGAAGCATATCCCTGTGGTTTGGCTGGATGCGTGCATTTTTTGCTAAAGATGACCCGGTATCGTCCAGCCCATTTCGTCCCGCGTTAGAGGTCATACCAACATCTGCCTGTCTCAGTGGGGACCCAGGACTGACCATCCAAGTCAAAACTGTGCTGGAAGCACTTAATACCGAAACTTCCAAGGCCACTGGCAAGTCAGAGGACAAAGGAATAAACAGAGTCATTACACTTCATTCTCGTAAATCATCCGAGGGCCTCCATCATTTTTGTCGAGTTATTTTAATTGCTCTCATTTGCAGCGGCAAATCAGGTGCGGCACTGTTTCTGTTCAGACGGGTGCCAGGAAGAAACTAAACGGGCAAAAAATGAAAACCCCTTTCCAAACAAACGCCCGAGCTCTGCAAATGAAACTGATTTGTAAACCTTGTCAAGGTAGTTGCGAAGGCAAATGTATTCAGGGCATCGTGGGGTTTTTAATCAAGGTCTTGAAAAATTGTTCAGTTAACACATGCATCTGACACCAGTAAAAGAATTCCTTGCATAGAGCTCTCAAGAGCAGGACCTCACAGCTGTATGGTCTCCATCTGAAAACTCAGGACAAAAAATGGACGTTTCCTACAGCCAAGCTTTAGGAAGTTTGTTCAATTAAGCCTTCTGTAATGCAGGCTAAGTAAAATGATGATTAGGGAGGTAATTTGGGGAACACAGGCAACTGACACATTTCTCTGCCTTTATCTAGGTAATGTATTTCTGTTTTCTCCCGACCAATTTGGGTTGTTCTGACTAATTTACTGCTTAATGACCTAACCACAGGAAGGTAAACAGGGAAAGGAAGATTTGATTCAATTCAACAAACTTTTAATGAGTGCTTACTCTGTACCAGCTATAGAGTAAGGCTCTGGAGACAGTCTACAACCAGTGATGGAGAAACAAAGAGCCCAGGAGGCACGGTCGTGCTGAAAACCGTTTCAGACCCCCAAGGTCATTCGCAAGGACTCACACAGGCATTTAGGCAGCTCTGGGGAGCACACATGTTGGATTTCCCAAAGCAGTTCCAATTTCAAGCATTTTGCGCTGTTGTCCGGAGACCATCAAAATATTTCCCAACATTTGAACATCCAGCCTAGACTCTGTCTTACCTGGAGACACCCGGTTAAATCAGTCCTTTATGTGACCATGTGACCATGTGACTTGAGTTTAGATTTTCAAACTACTTTTTGTCAACTATTTTTTGTAGATTTTGTGTATGTTGTGTAAATTATCATCTGTGTTGGCCCTTTCACTGAGAATGTTATTTCTGCAAATCAAATGCACCTAGCAATGGAGTAGTGACTTTACACCCAACTGTCTCAAGCCTTGAGGGTGGAATTTTTCCGATAAAGCAGATCATCAGAGGTATGAGACTGGAATGAAGTTAACCTGATAGTAATAATCAAGAAGTCCCACTTGCTCACAAGAGGCCCACCTAAGAGGGCTAATACCTACAGAGACACTCTCTTAAGTAGACTTGGCACATGTGTCGAGAACAGGCCTAGGTTCAGAAGGGGTGAAGGTTAGGAAGGATGGTGAATCGGGAACCAGAGTATAGTACAAATCCCCAAACAGCTCTCAGAACTAAGCTTTAACGCAGCCTTCCCAAACTATTTAAGTAAAGCTGTAGGATGTTGCCATTTCTGTAGGGTGAAAGCAGTCAAATATTGGCAACCTCACATGGTTCAAATTAATAATGTTTAGGCCAACCCTAGATCTAGGAACTGCCCCTCAATAAATAAAAATGAGAAGGGGTGGTGAGGCAGGAGGAGCTTTTGATCAAACATTTTAGGCAAACCCTTGTAGATTAAGCACCCGCATTAGCATATTAAAGTCCCCGAGAGGTTCTGGAGGAAACAAACCTGTTAACTCCACTTCCCAAATGGCTTGGATTTTGGAACTCTTATTTCCCCCACAGGAAACCCTGGAAACATTTTGGGAAATACTGCCTTCCCGTATCCAAACATGTCATAAATAAGAACAGTCGTAGCTGACACGTCACTAGGGAATGACAGAGTGTTTGTGTGCTGAAAAAGGTGGCTTTGGGGTCCCCAGTTGTTTCAGTACAACACCTGCAGATATAGTTCCCGAGATAATCAGAGGAACTATGCCTGGATTGAAAATGAGTTGTCTTCATGAGCAAGATATTTTGAAAAACATAAAATCCATCCTCATAGATGTGAGATGACAATTTGAGAGCAATAAATCCCCTCATTTTTCAGCTAAAAAATCCCTCAATTCTTATCCACACATATTCCCAAGTAAATAGACTGCAATGAGTAGGGGCGACAATTTTCTTTCCTCATATTCACAATATTGACTTCCTGAATTATTACTTTTGGGTACCACTGATAGGGTTTGCAAATGATTTGGTTCCCTAAAATCTTAATCAAACGGTGTTCAACAAAGTGGAAACTTTAACAATGTAGAAAGCTTGTGCATGAGGCACTTGGATAAAAAGAAACAAAATGAAATCTGCTATTATTAAAACAATAGCCACTACTTTGGAGAGACTGCACTAGGGGCAGGACAGGAATAAAGACGCAGATGTAGAGAATGGACTTGAGGACACCGGGAGAGGGAAGGGTAAGCTGGGAGTGAGAGAGTCGCACTGACATATACACACTACCAAATGCAAAATAGATAGCTAGTGGGAAGCAGCCGCATAGCACAGGGAGGTCAGCTCGGTGCTTCATGACCACCTGGAGGGGTGGGATAGGGAGGGTGGGAGGGAGACGCAAGAGGGAGGGGATATGGGGATATATGTATACATATAGCTGATTCACTTTGTTATACAGCAGAAACTAACATAACATTGTAAAGCAATTACACTCCAATAAAGATGTTAAAAAAAAAAAAGATTGGTTCAGTACACTCCCAAGTAACACAGACTTAATTCTAAAAGGGTTCTGTCACTCAATAATCGTATATGTTACTGAACTATTGTTAGACTTGATTTTCCTCATCTGTAAAATAAGGAGGGATTTCCTAAATACTTCCAGATGCTCTACTGAATCCCCGCTGAACTCTTTCTTTCCATCATACTTTTTGCATTCTCTATTTTCTATCCCATTTATTTATATGCCTATATTATCCCTCCTTCTAGGCCTTTAGTACAAAAAGGAGCAAGAACTAACCCTGATTCATCTTGGTTTTCCATATACCGCCTAATGATGGTTACAGGTGCAGTTCTAGAAACAGACTACCTCAGATGGAGTCTTGATTCTGTCCCCTACTGGCTGTGTGACGCTGGGCATTTGTTTAAACTTTGTACCTGAGTTTCCTCCAACCTCATGTTGGGATTATAATCATACCTATGATATGTCTTGTTTAATCCATGCTCTGCACTTTGAACAGTGAGTGACATGTGCTCACCCCTCAATAAATGTTAACTCTTGGGACTTCCCTCGTGGCCCAGCAGTTGAGAAGCCGCCTTCCGATGTAGGGGACGTGGGTTCGATCCCTGGTCAGGGAACTAAGATCCCACATGTCGCGGGGCTACTGAACCTGCATGCCACAACTAAAGAGCCCGTGTGCCGCCACTACAGAGCCCACACCCTCTGGAGCCCGAGTGCCACAACTAGAGAGAACCCTGTGCGCGCCACAACAAAAGATCCCATGTGCTGCAACTAAGAGCCAATGAAGCCAAAAATAATAATAAAATAAAATAAATGTTAACTCTTTCCTACTCTTGTTAGTTCCTTGGCAACTGTTTGTTGACTCAGTGAATGTCTGGGTAATAATAGCGGGCTAATATTCCTTCCTTATCGTGAAAATTTTTTTTCTACTTTTAATAACTCTTTGAATGCCTCCTCAACTCCCTCTGAGTAGCAAAAACGTATTGCTGGGCTTCCCTGGTGGCGCAGTGGTTGAGAGTCCGCCTGCCGATGCAGGGGACACGGGTTCGCGCCCCAGTCCGGGAAGATCCCGCGTGCCGCGGAGCGGCTGGGCCCGTGGGCCATGGCCGCGGGGCCTGCGCGTCTGGAGCCTGTGCTCCGCGGCAGGAGAGGCCACGGCAGTGAGAGGCCCGTGTACCGCAAAAAAAAAAAAAACAAAAACGTATTGCTTTAATCCTACCAGCCTCCAAAGGAATGGTGAAATTTCAGTCTATCTTCTTACATCCCAACTTCCTTTGAAATACTGTATTTTCCTTCCTATCACTTGAGAATAAGACTTCTTCACATTTTGCTGTAAGATCTTTGATGAAAGATGCAATTTTACGAATATAACCCTGAATCACATTGATGCTAAAAGTTGGGGAAGTAATTACTCTGAATTAATGGAGCTTGCATTCCCATTATCTGTGTAGTATACTAGCTGGGAGCTTCTGTAGCTACAGTGTATACATGAGAGAAGGTGAGCCCGGCCAAGGTAATCCCTCCCACTGGCTCCATCCCAGTCCGGCCTTGCCTAGATTTTGTACAGCATTTTAACCCCTATAATTCTCTCTTTCAATGACACTTCACAGTGGATTAGAGATAAAACTCAAGATTTGTTCTAGCGCTGTTAATCCAGTAGCCCCAATCACATGTAGTTTCTGAGCATCTGAAGCATGGCTCGTCCAAAATAAAACTAGTTCCAAGTGTAAGATATACACCACTTTTCTAAGACAATACTAGAAAAAGTACAATACCTCATTAATCATTTTTCTACTGACTGTAAGTTGAAATGATAGAATATGTTGGGTGCACTAGGGGAAATACAGTATTAAAATTAATTTCAACTGTGTTTTGCTTTTTTGTACGTAGCCGCTAGAAAATTTAAAGCTGTATAAGTAACTCAAGTGTATGGCTTGTTTCCTATTTTTATTGGACGGCACTGATCCAGTGCATAACCTAGATCCAGAATACTCCCTGAAACAGTCCCTGTCCTCAATTCCTCCTGTGCGTTCTCTCACTGTATAAAGACGTTCAATGAGGAATTATTATTCTTATTTTAAATTTAATAAAATTGGGAATTTCTGGAGATTAAAAAACCCCATAAAAAGCAATGAGAACACGTATTTTACATTTGTCTGACTCCAGATTCAGGTTCTCTTGGTTGCACCAGACTCCAATTTGGTGGCAAACTGCCCTAATAATAAATAACGCTAAATCCTTGTCTCTGGTTGGATATTCCAGAGGCAGACGCTGAGATGGAATTTGGGGTATGGTTCGTTTATTAGAATCAGCATCTGAGGAAGAAAGGGGAAGGAAGGGAGACTGAGCAGAGGGACAAGTCAAGCCATGATGAAGACCCAAGAAAGCCCCCAGCAACCTGGCAGGAAGCTCTAGTCCTAATGACGCCGGTCACAGTGACCTCTCCTTGCGCCAGAATAGGCCGCAAACCTCCGGCTTGCTCGGCCGCTGCCTGTGCGCTGTTCTGGAAAGGACACGAACTGGGGTTGGGGGGCTTTCTGCCCCGAGACAGACCCTGACAGAGCTAAAAGCTGGTCTGTCTGCTGACCACAATCCCCGCAGCTGTATATCCCATAAATCTTTGAAGGATCTGGGTGGCGCATCCTCTACTGAGAAAAATATTTCGTAATTATCTTTATTTGTTAGTTTTAATTCCTCTTTTCTTCTTCTATATAACTCAAGGAGAAATGCTTCTCCTCCTGACACCCTGCACACAAAGAAACAGTGGATTTCGGGCTCAGAGACTCGGCAGGCAATGGAATCTAGCTATAGCTTGATAATATTACTTGTTTTTAATGGCGTTTGTTTTTCATTTGTTTTCATAGTTGTATTCTACTTATAAAAATGTATATTGGTTTTCTGTGTGTGATTATATAAATTTTTTTTTCTAAAAACTTCTTTTTAAAAAGAAGCAATTAATTGAAACGTGCCAAGTGAGCCTATTTAATTTAATGCAAATTAGAAGCCTCACTAGCCTGAGACAGAAAAGGACCAAATTTGAAGAGACAGAGCTCACTCTTCATAGGGGAAATCAAGAGGATGGGCAGTCATTCCAGCTCAAGAGATGTGCATTACCAGTGAGGCGTGGGAGCAGAGAAAAGCACAGAGCAAACTACTGACACAACTGTTCACAATTTGTTCTGGAATTGGACCATGTCAGAATCAACTTTGCTACTACAAGATTACACATTCGTGTCAGTTTCCTCTCTTAAGTCTTCGGCCTGTTACCAAAGTCTGTTATTTCACACGGCACTGCTGTTATGTGGGGTCCTTGCTCTTCCAGCCTGATGCCCTATGGCCTATCTAAAGAACTTCTCGAGTTACTGAGATAAAAACTTAGTAGAACTTACATCCCAATATGAAAAGATTGATAAGACATTTCAGTATTGCAGCGCTGGGGATCGGGCCTCTACCTCTTACTCTGACATGTATGAAAAAATACAAAAGAAACTGGTAAAGGTTATGCCTTCTAGGGAGAAGGTTGAACCTGGGAGAAACTAGGGGAAGTGGCTGAGAGAAAAAACATATTTCAATACTCCTCTCTTGGGCTTCCCTGGTGGTGCAGTGGTTGAGAGTCCGCCTGCCGATGCAGGGAACACGGGTTCGTGCCCCGGTCTGGGAGGATCCCACATGCCGCGGAGCGGCTGGGCCCGTGAGCCATGGCCGCTGAGCCTGCGCGTCCGGAGCCTGTGCTCCGCAACGGGAGAGGCCACAACAGTGAGAGGCCCGCGTACTGCAAAAAAAAAAAAGAAAAAAAAAATACTCCTCTCTTTTGTTTGAACGTTTCCCCAAGGTTATGAATTACTGTGACAATTTTTAAACTAGTTTAAATCAAAATGTAAATACTAAAAAACAAAAAAGCTGGCCGGCCAAGGATACAGAGCTACAGAGCATCACTGTAAGCCCACAGGGAGCTGTCCTCTCTCTGGGGTGTTTAAAGATGAATCGTCCAGCAGCAGTGTGTCAGGAGAGTTGCTCTAGGGATGAAAGAACCCCAGGAGACACAGCAGGGCTTTCTGAGTTTCTGGGACCTACCAGCTGCTGATCATGGGGGTCAACACAGAACACAAACAAAGGAGCCAGCACAGAGGAGAGAAGCTTCTACTGAGAGCCAGTACTCAGGAGCACAATGTTATCTACGGGGAATTCCCACTGGCTGAAGTCTCCACCGACACAACACAGGCTGTGAGACCCAGACGCTTCCGTTCTTATCTCCATCCCTCATTCTACCATACTTTGTCAAAGCAGTTACCAGTATCTGAGTTTTACTGACTGATTTTTCATCTCTCTTTCTGCCATCATACAAACATAACCCTCAGGGAGCAGAGATGTTGATTTTTTTTCACTGCATTATTTCCAGAATCCAGAACAATTCCTAGAGCCTTAATAAATACTTGCTGAATGAATTAATACACTGAGAGATGAGACATTTCTTAACAAGCCTCCCTGTCCAACCATGAGATACTTATAAACACAACTCAACAAACGTGTCTAACTCAGTGCCAGGAAACCACCTGTAAAACTGAGACACGAAGACGTGGTATTAAGTGTGCAATGGAATATTATGCAGCCATAAAAAAGAATGAAATGATGCCATTGGGAGCGACATGGGTGGACCTGGAGACGGTCATACTACGTGAGTGCGTCCGACAGAGAAAGACAAACATTATGAGAGCACTTATATGTGGGATTTTAGAAAATGATACAGATGAATTTATTCACAAACAGAAACAGACTCACAGACATAGAAAACAAACGTAGGGTTACCAAAGGGGAAAAGGGGTGGAGGGATAAATTAGGAGTCTGGGATTAAAATATACATGCTACTGTATATAAAATAGATAACCAACAAGGACCTACTGTATAGCACAGGGAACTCTACTCAGTATCTTGTAATAACCTATAATGGAAAAGAATCTTAAAAATAATATATATATGGGGCTTGCCTCGTGGCGCAGTGGTTGAGAGTCCGCCTGCCGAGGCAGGGGACGTGGGTTCATGACCCGGTCCGGGAGGATCCCCCGTGCCACAGAGCGGCTGGGCCCGTGAGCCATGGCCCCTGAGCCTGTGTGTCCGGAGCCTGTGCTCCGCAATGGGAGAGGCCACAACAGTGAGAGGCCCGCATACCGCAAATAAAATAAAATAAAATAATAATATATTTGTGTATATATGTATAACTATTATTTTGCTGTACACCTGAAACTAACACAACATTGTAAATCAACTATATTTCAATAAAAATTAAAAAAAAAATCTGACACATGTATTCCCTCTGGTTTCAGCCCAAGCTTAATTACAAAATATAATGGAGGAGCCACTACTTTAGAAGCTTTTGTCATTACAACACATCACTTTAATAAGTATGACTATAAGGTCTTCTCCTCATGTGAGGTGCAAATAAAACCCTCAGATAATGATGATGCAGGTCTTTCCATTCTGCTCTACTAATATGCTTCTACATTCTTCTGAAATAATTACTAAGCATGGCCACAATTATGTTTCATTATCCCCTATTAGCATAATGTAGATGGTCAACTAAAATTCAATGGAGACTATTCATATAAACTGAAAAAAACAAGCAATTAATATATTATATTCATTGTAAGGATCAACTTAAGTTCTTCTTCATCGGGACTTTTGTTATTATGGTTGTAGGACAAAGGCATTTCCTTTGGGTGTCCCTCAGAGTTGCCCTCTGACCTTTCTGACCACTTTTGCATTATCCCCTTTACTGGCTTCTCCTCTGCTCATCGCAGTAGATGTGGAGATTCATCACGCTTTCATTCTTAGGGCTCTTCTCACTCACCCACGATTCCACAATCCCATAATGTTATCAACTCATCAGAGAATTATTTCGAACCCCGAACTTGCTTCCTCTCTGACATCGCTGCAAAGATCGAATCCCATACTTCTAATCCTTCCTTCCATCCTCACAGAATTCCTTCAGTGTTTTCAAATTTGATGTGTTCTTTCTCCAAACTCCTTGTTTACATCCTTACCCCCATTCTTCATTCATGTTCTCCATCTCAGGGAAAAACACCAACATTAGACCTGCCTGTTCAGCCCTCAACATCTCTTACCTGGACTGTTACAGAAGTCCTAGCTCCAAAGTCTTAAATATTTCCACCCTACCTTGTATTCACCATGTATTGTACTTCCTGAGAGTGCTCTATGTATCAATACAACGTGGAAACATGCAGGTGATGCCCTTTCTTACAAAAACCTGTAAGCGCCACTGGGCACAAGACCAAAATATAACATTTCTCAGCATGCTTATCCTTGCTTATCCCAATTTCAATCCCCACTATATCAACTCACACACCATTACGTTTCAAGCAAGTGAATCTACGTGCTAATACCCAGAAAGCCTTTACAGTTGTTCTCTCTTTCGGGACTGCCCTGTCTACTTTCTCCACCTGGTGGATGATGAAGCTTTCCGTCATTCAAGATCAATACTGAAAATCTCTTCATAGATGACACTTTCCTCCACCCCCTGATCACTCACCTGACATACTCTCAGATTCATTTTCTGATAACTCCATGAACGTCTGCCATAGAAGTTACCATATTACATTTTAATAACTATTATGCTGGTAACTGCCTTTCATCTATAGAGAATATAAGCACTCCAGAGGCAAGATTCGGATTTTAGTGTTTGTTATAGTTTTGCATTCCTGTCCCAGCAAGTGTCTGCATATACTGGGGGCTCCACGGACTGTTCTGCAGAGATAAATTTTAAAAAGGAATGATACAAAAGAATAACAAATTATATGACGGTGGGTCCCAAAGGAAGTGACGGTAACCACTCAGGAAGCTATCTATAGTACACGTAGGAAACTCCTCAGTCTAAAAATACTGCTTTGGCTATTCCATTTTTCTCTTGACCCCGGACCATCCCACCACACAGGGCTCAGGGACAAAGAATCTTAACTCTTAAGATGGGGATTCTGGACATTAGTAGTCCTTTGCAGTACCTGCTTGAGAAATGTGGGCTTACTCAGCTCCCTCCCACTCCTTTTACAAAGCTTTCCTGGCCATCAAGTTTATGACATCTCGTGCTCTATGTATCAATACAACGTGGAAACATGCAGGTGATGCCCTTTCTTACAAAAACCTGTAAGCGCCACTGGGCACAAGACCAAAATATAACATTTCTCAGCATGCTTATCCTTGCTTATCCCAATTTCAATCCCCACTATATCAACTCACACACCATTACGTTTCAAGCAAGTGAATCTACGTGCTAATACCCAGAAAGCCTTTACAGTTGTTCTCTCTTTCGGGACTGCCCTGTCTACTTTCTCCACCTGGTGGATGATGAAGCTTTCCGTCATTCAAGATCAATACTGAAAATCTCTTCATAGATGACACTTTCCTCCACCCCCTGATCACTCACCTGACATACTCTCAGATTCATTTTCTGATAACTCCATGAACGTCTGCCATAGAAGTTACCATATTACATTTTAATAACTATTATGCTGGTAACTGCCTTTCATCTATAGAGAATATAAGCACTCCAGAGGCAAGATTCGGATTTTAGTGTTTGTTATAGTTTTGCATTCCTGTCCCAGCAAGTGTCTGCATATACTGGGGGCTCCACGGACTGTTCTGCAGAGATAAATTTTACAAAGGAATGATACAAAAGAATAACAAATTATATGACGGTGGGTCCCAAAGGAAGTGACGGTAACCACTCAGGAAGCTATCTATAGTACACGTAGGAAACTCCTCAGTCTAAAAATACTGCTTTGGCTATTCCATTTTTCTCTTGACCCCGGACCATCCCACCACACAGGGCTCAGGGACAAAGAATCTTAACTCTTAAGATGGGGATTCTGGACATTAGTAGTCCTTTGCAGTACCTGCTTGAGAAATGTGGGCTTACTCAGCTCCCTCCCACTCCTTTTACAAAGCTTTCCTGGCCATCAAGTTTATGACACTTTCAGAGCTCAAGTATTAATGTTTAACACTCCTCCCCTGGGCTGGGTAATGACTGCAGCATAGCAATCTCTCTTTGTTACCTCCTGACGTTCCTGAATTAGCCAACAACAAATAGCAGCCATCCATTCTGCGGCTGACATTTGACTCTGTGTTCTCTGTAATGATTACCATTTATCAATGATCAGCTATTGATTACTCCCATCTGGGTCTGCAACTTGAATGAAGGTAAGCTGGACATATACACTTTCACACCAGGCTTGGTACACAGAAACCCAGCCTGAGCTGGGTAAATGAGGTGCCCAGATACAAAATGAATAGCACCAATCCAAATTATATTAACTTTTAATGAGGCAAGATTAAAACAGCTCCAGGAACTTAGAGTTCTCCAGGATGAATAAAATTCCAGGCTGATGACGGGCTTCCCTGGTGGCGCAGTGGTTGAGAGTCCACCTGCCGACACAGGGGACACGGGTTCGTGCCCCGGTCTGGGAAGATCCCACGTGCTGCGGAGCGGCTGGGCCCGTGAGCCATGGCCGCTGAGCCTGCGTGTCTGGAGCCTGTGCTCCGCAACAGGAGAGGTCACAACAGCGAGAGGCCCGCGTACCACAAAAAAATGAAAATAAAAAAATTCCAGGCTGATGAAGTACCATTTTGACTAGCTTTGCAGATGGTGGGATTCTGTTTTCTCAGAATTTTGCACACTTCTGTGCAGTTGAAATACCTATTAAAATACATACTTCACAGTGATTGTTTGCATCTCGGCACCTCTTTGATGGAGGCCATGGAGCAATGGGATTTGAATCAGAGGGAAAAGATGCCTCGGGAAACTTCCTAAATCATTAAACTCAGTACTGAGATCAGCTCAGCACCACCAAAATGAGGTGCAGATTTGGGGAAATTGGAGAACTAACTGCAGGGCTTTAAAAACTTAACTAATTTTCATGTTTTTAATAGGAATTCTGGGAAATTTGAACTTGGATCCCCAATCTGCTACTGTTAAAAAAATGGGAAAAAAAGGAGTGGCCAAGATGGCAGAGTAAGAAGACCCTGACCTCACCTCCTCCCATAGGTACAACAAAATCACAACTATTTATAGAGCAACTATTGATGAGAACAACTTGAAGACTAACAGAGAAAATTTTCCACAACTAAAGCTATAAAGAAGGAACCACAATGAGACAGGTAGGAGTAGCAGTATAGATAAGACTCATGCCTCAGGGTAGGCAATCCACAAATTAGAAGATAATCACAATTGCAGATGTTTTCCCCAAGAAGTGAGGGGTCTGAGTCCCACATCAGGCTCCCCAGACTAGTGGTCCTGCACTGGGACGAAGAGCCCCAGGAATGTCTGGTTTGAAGGTAGATGCAAAAATTTTCAATGAAATATTATCAAAGTGAACTCAACAATATATTAAAAGGATCATACACCATGTTTACGTGGAATTTATCCCAGGGGTGCAAGGATGGTTCAATATTTGCAAAGAAATAAATGTGATGCAAAACACTAATAAATTAAAGAATAAAATAATATGATCATATTAATAAATGCAGGAAAAGCATTTGACAAAATTCAACATCTACTTATGATAAAAACTCTCAACAAAGTGGTTACTGAAGGAACATACGTCAATGTAAAGAAAGCCATATATGACAGGCCCAAAGCTAACATCATATTCAATGGCAAAAAACTGACAGCATTGCCTCTAAGATCAGGAAGAAGACAAGGATGCCCACACTCATCACCTTTATTCAACATAGTATAGGAAGTTCCTAGTCATTGCAATCAGACAAGAAAAAAGAAATGATAGGGATTCAAAATAGAAAGGAAGAAGTAAAACTGCCATTGTTTGCTGATGACACGACACTATATATAGAAAATGCTAAAGACACCACCAAAAATCTATTCAAATTAATAAATGAATTCAGGAAAGTTGCAAGATGAAAAATTAATCCACAGATCTGTTGCATTTCAATACACTAACAACAAACTGTCAGAAAGAGAAATTAAGAAAACAATCCCATTTACAGTGGCACTGAAAAGAATAAAATACCTAGGAATAAATCTAACCAAGGAGTTAAAAGGCTTATATTTGAAAAACTATAAAACACTGATGAAAGAAGCTGAAGACAACACAAACAAATGGAAAGATATGCCATGTTCATGGGTTGGAAAAAAATAATATTGTTAAAATGACCATAGTACCCACGGCAATCTACAGATTCAATGCAATTCCTATCAAAATACCAAAGGCATTTTTCAGAGAACTAGAAAAAATAATCTAAAATTTGTGTGGCAACACAAAAGACCCCAGATAGCAAAACAATCATGAGAAAGAAGAACAAAGCTGGAGGAATAGTGTTTCCTGATTTCAAACTATATTCAAAGCTACAGTAATCAAAACAGCACAGTACTTGCACAAAAACAGACACATATATCAATGGAACAGAACAGAGAACCCAGAAATGAACCCACCTTTACTTATTGTGCAGTTAATCTATGACAAAAGGAGGTAAGAATGTACAGTGGGGAAAAGACAGCCTCTTCAATAAACTGGACAGCTACATGCAAATGTAACTAGCTGGACTACTTTCTCACACCATATACAAAAATATTAATAAAGTCAAAGTGGATTAAACACTCAAATGTAAACCTGAAACCATAAAACTCCTAAAACAAACCATAGGTAGTGTGGTCTTTGACATCGGTCTCAGGAATTTTTTTTTGCATAATCTCATTAGGTAAGAGAAACTAAAGCAAAAATAAACAAATGAGACTATACCAAACTAAAAATCTTTTGCACAAGGAAGAAACTATCAACAAAATGAAAAGTTCACCTACTGAATAGGAGAAAATACTTGCAAATGGTCTATCTGATAGTGGGTTAATATCCAAAATATGCAAAGAACTCATACAACTCAACATCAAAAAAAGTGAACAACCTGATTTTAAAAAATGGATATTTTTACCAAGGAAGACAAACAGAGGTTCAACAGATGTAGAACAAGATGCTCAACATTGCTAATCATCAGGGAAATGCAAAGCAAAACCACAATAAGGTACCACCTCACATCTGTCAGAATGGCTATTATCAAAAAGACGGCAAATAACAAGTGTTGGCAAGGATGTGGAGAAAAACAAACACTTGTACACTGTTGGGGGGACTATAAATTGGTACAGCCACTATGGAAAACAGTATAGAGGTTTCCCCCAAAATCAAAAATAGAACTATCATAAAATCCAGCAATCCCATTTCTGGGTATTTTTTCGAAGAAAACAAAAGTGCTCATTTGAAAAGATATACATACCCCTATGTTCACTGCAGCACTACTCACAATAGCCAAGTTATGAAAGAAATTGAAGAACCTAAGTGTCCATCAATAAATCAATGGATAAAGAAGATGTCCCACACACACAGAGAGAGAGAGAGATGGACCTAGAGAGTAATATGCAAAGTAAAATAAGTCAGCAAGAGAAAGACAAACACCATAGGATTTTACCTATATGTAGAATCTAAGAAATAAAAACAAACAAACAAAATAAAACAAAAAAGAGACTCACAGATACAGTAAACAAACAGGTAGTTGCCAGAGGGAAGGAGGTGGGGTGTGAGTGAAATAGGTGAGAGAAATTAAGTACAAACTTCCAGTTACAAAATAAATGAGTCACAGGGATGAAATGTACAGCATGGGGAACACAGTCCTTGTATGGTGATAGATGGTAAGTAGACTTACGGTAGTGATCGTTTTGTAATGTATAGAAATATCAGACCATTATGATGTGCACCTGGAGCCAACACAGTATTGTGGGTCAATTATACTGCAATTAAAAATAATAAAATAAAAATTCAAAAACTGAAAATAGAAATAAAATTCATGACAGATAGCACAAATTTATGTCACAACAGTCAGAATTTAAACCCCAGCTTTGCCACTTAAAAGTCAATGGGTAACACCTACAGTCAATTAATCTATGACAAAGGAGGCAAGAACAGAGAATGGAGAAAAGATAGCCTCGTCCATAAGTGGTGTTGGGAAAGGTGGACTGCTACATGTAAATCAATGAAATTAGAACACTCCCTCATACCATATACAAAAATAAACTCAAGATGGTTTAAAGTCCTAAGTATAAGACATGACACCAGAAGAGAACACAGGAAAAATATTCTTGGGCATAAACTGTAGAAATCTTTTCTTAGATCAGTCTCCCGAGGCAAAAGAAATAAAAGCACAAATAAACAAATGGGACCTAATCAAACTTAAAAGCATTTGTACAGCAAAGGATACCATTAGCAAAATGAAAAGACACCCTGCAGAATGTGAGAAAATATTTTCAAACAAATGTGACAGACAAGGGGTTAATATCCAAAATATATAAACAGCTCATACAACTCAATATTGAAAAAACAAACAGCACAATCAAAATGGGCGGAAGACCTAAAGAGACATTTCTCCAAAGAAGACATACAGATGGTCAACAGGTACATGAAAAGATACCCAACATTGCTAATTGTTAGAGAAATGCAAATCAAAACCACCATGAGGTATCACCTCACACCTGTCATAATGGCTATCAAGATTAGTGAGAGATAAAATGTCACCTTAGAGCAAAACATAACCCATAATATTCAGTAGTAGATGAATCAAGAGTTCGGTGTTTATTCTCAGAGTAGTGGGTTACTAGCCACAAGGCTTTGAGATCATTTATAGCCTAAGAGAGCAAATTTAACTTTCCAAAATAATTGTATGTCACAGTTTCTAAGAACAAATACATCTTCCAATAACAAACATGTTTTTAAAAGTTTGTGTATGTCAGCCTTGTGGAGATCGCACAAAACGCTGTAATTAAACAGTGAATATTAAAGAGAAAAACAAAGCATGTGTATAGATTTAAACTGCAGTACGGCTGTTTCACCTCCTAGACAGCCTGTTTATAGTACTTCTCCTTTCCCTCTTGCCAAAAAGGCAAGTTCAGCAGCACTTGAGTATTTCGTTAGTAAGTTTATTCTCAAGTTGTCCTAACAAATACAATTATGATTCTTTAACAAGTCAGTCAAAGAATTGAAACTCTATAACCGTCAGCTTCCCGCAAGTCCTATGATGAACTCATTCACACCAAGGCGTAATGATATAACCTCACCCAGGCATATCCAGCTTTGAAGAGCAAGGGGGAAACGCCTGATCTCATGTTGGAACTTAGCATTGGAGGAATTTCTGAGATCAATTGTGAGATAAGGAAATTAGTGTCCATGGAACCTGCCAAGTTACTTTGGTGAATTCCTCCTTGGACCGTTAAGACATCTCACTGCAACATTCTGCTTTCACGAACCTGCAGATATTCTTCTAAAATGGGGAAGAATTAAAGAGGAAAATAAAGATATGACCCCTCCAGAGTTGCTAGAAATCAAATGGTAAGATTACTGGATGCAGGGATTGTTCCATTCTGATAGAGATACTACGTCACTCTAAAAGGCTCTAATGGCCACCACGGGAAGCTATCCAACGAATAAACACCGTCCCTTCCACTGCCATAGAATGTTCTGGAGCGCTGTGTTTCAGCATTGATTACTTTGCTCTGTTAAACTTAAGCCCACTGCTGATGGAAATATACACACAATGGTATGGTGGCATCGTCAGGGAATGATGGGAAGATGGCAAAGGAAACATTCTCACATCTCTCTATTCCCCACTGTGCTAGCATACCAGCCTCTCAGCCCCTCCTCGCCTTCCTTCCTCCCTTGCCAGTCTGGTCCCCACTAATAGCCACATCAGTAATAATCCTTCAGCGATCTTCCATTCCTTTAGCCTCTGCTGCGTGCTTCTTGCCAATCCTCAACCTGAATCCATCCTACATACGTATTTTCTCTGCAAATGCTCCCAGGATGCCCACAAAGTGCTGGAAAAAAATCACAATGATGCCCTCTTTGCTACATAAAGTCTTCTGCTCTGAGTAATTAATGCTTTCAAGTCTTCTCTTCGACCTTTATTCACATTCTCACTGTCCAAACAGGATGCTCCAAAGTTTACCAATCTGCTCAAGTATCCAGTCTCCACCTCTACCTCCTTCCACTCACAAGACAACCTAATCTATTCCACAGAGAAAATTCAGGCCAGGGTGCCACCACCTTCAATTTTAGCTACCCTCCTATGCATTCTTATTTTACTCCTTGCTAACCCAGGGAAGAGGGTCTCCTCTCCAACCAACGAACAATTTCTCCACTTGCAGTTTCCGATCTGCTCTTCTCTAAGCTCTGAAGGCATCTCTCCTCGCTTTTCAATTCCTCTTTCTTGACCAAACCCCTTTCAAAATATTGGAGTATCCCAATCTTTTTAAGTTATTTATCGTCCAATTTACGCTGCCCCAAACCTTACCTTATTACCTTTGTCTCGTTATCCCTTACTTCCCAATTCCTTGAAGAGTTGTACACACACACTACTCCATTTCCTCACCCCCCCTTTGTTTTTCACCTGTAATCCAGGACTCCACTCAAACTGCTCTAATTAGACCAACAATGAACCACTAATTGCTTCAATTCTTGGCCTCGTTTCAAGTCTCAGCCTACTTGGCATCTCAGTGGTATTTGATGTTCCATCCTCCCAGAAATGTCCTTTTTCCTTGTCTTCATGAAGCCTGATCTCTCTTTCTGCTCCTAGATCTTCCCTGCTATCTCTTTCATTAGTGTCAGTACCTATTTCTCTGGCATTTCTGAAATGTGAGATTTCCCAAGCCTTTGTCACTGACTCTCTTCATTTTACATTTATTTGTGGGGGTCCTTCCCCACCCCCATGGTGTCAACTACTGTCCAACACCAACGGTTTCCTAATATGTATCTCCAGACAAAAGCCCCTGAATAGGTCTCCCTGCCTCGAAACTCCGCCCCTCTCCAATTCACTGCAGCACCTGAGCAGATGTAACCACTGCCTTAAAAATGCCAGTGGGTCCCTTTGCCTTCAGGTTAAGGTTACTTTCTTTACTAGGTCTGTCAGTCCTTTCCAAGCTTGACCCAGTCTTCCGTTTTCAACTCCATCCCTTCCCATTTCTCAACATCTGTCAGATGAGTTTGGTCTATTAAACGTTACCCAAATACATGGTGGGCTCTCACCTCTTCATGTCTTGGTCACTCAGCCTACAACACCCTTCCCCATCCCCACCCCCACCCATGATCACTCCCATTTATCTCACTCCAAACGTTACTCCCAAGGAAAATAGCTAATAATAGTTGATATTTATTCAGTGCCCACTATATGTCACAGACCGTGTTCAGTGCTTCCGGTGCATCGGCTCACCTAATCCTCAGAATGACTTGAGAGATAGACATGACGATTATTACCCCTTTTGTATATAGGAAACCTGAAGCTTACAGGGTTAAGTAACTTCTTTAAGGTCTCATAGCTAGTAAAGAAATTTGATCTGACTCCAGAGCCTTCTCTCCCTACTACATGTCCAAAGAGCTGTGTTTCTCCCACGCATTTGTTTCTATTCAAATCACATTCCTGCTTGAGGTACTCCTTCACACCTCTGTCCTCTGGTACGATACTGAGAACTCCTGGGGCAAACGAAGTTGGTTTTCTTCATCTATCCCCTTTCCCGCCCCTCCATCATACCTGACAAATACAGGAGGTTCCACAAATGCTCTTACATCTGAATCTGAAATGAATGCATTACACATACTGACTAAGGGGTGGAGAGAAACTTCAAGGCCAAAGATCTAATCAGCGTGACCGAGTGGGTGACTGCCAGCATTCTGAATGCTCCACTTTCCACCGAGTCCCAGAAGAGGGCAAACATTTACAGCTCATCCTCCGTCTCTAGCCCTCTAAACCTCTTGAAACAGACTTTCTATGCAGAACTGTCCAAATTAGAGACACTTCACTTGAAAGAACGTTCTGTGTCTAGAAACTATGGTTTTCAATTTTCTACAGCATGAACGCTCAAACTAGTGACTTAGTAGCCCTGTGACACCGAGATGTTAAGGCCAAGTGACCACCCACCATTCAAAATACTGCAAAGGCAAAATTACAGCTCTCACAGATTACAGGCACGATAACAGTTTCCTGTTCTCCCTGGACTCTCCTGCAACATCTTAAGTTCACCTTAGGATGAAAAGCCTGGGTACTGTAAGGTAAACGGCGAAAGAGGGGAAGGGGTGGTTAAGTAAGCAGAGGGCGTAAAATAGAGATATCACCGTGCTCTCATTGTATCCATTTGTCTTTCTCAAATATAGAACGTGTAAGTCTCATGACACCTATCCAACACTTCGTGACAGGATGCTGTATCTTAAGCTGTTTTCTAATGCTAAGTACCAGCTTTCCAAAATCCACTGATGCTTGACTTCTGAAACGGGTGACATGAGTTGTATTTTCCTTGGGAAGCAAACAGGTTGATTCTTTCGTCTGGACGTAAAAAGTGACCTATTTTGAAAGCACTGGGAGACATTTCTGAGGAAAGCAAGCAATGCGCTATGACAGCTCACTGATCTGAGCTCTCACTCTGTCTTCTGGAGGTTCGGTCCTCCATCTTCCTGTCCCCTCACTCCCCTCACCCCAACCGAGTGGGAGAACAAGATAATGAAAGGCATCCTATGTCAGCTCAGGGAGTGTCACAGCTGATAGAGGGAATGTGGAAACTACGAGTCCAGACGTCATTCTACAGGTGGCGAGCATGGAAATCTGATAGGAGACTGACTTTCTCTGGACTCCAACAAATTTGAACGTCCTGCTGGACCTGACAAGAGCCAATCTGTGCATTTCTTCCCAGCTCTGCATTCAAAGATATCATGTTGGTAGCCTGAAATTGGTCACGGTGGGAGTGTTTACACCATGGAACCTGGCAAATGCTACAAATCAGAGTGATTTCTTCCCCAGAGAACTGGTTTACCAGCAACCAGCAACATGATTCCCTGAAAGCTCCTCTCCAAGCTCATAAGGAACCCAATTATCTTTCCATATTTGTAAATATGAAACCCAATTATCTTTCCATACTCTCATGAGTTGTGTCTACTTGCCTTCACTCTCTTTATCTTGCCTGTTTGCTTTCATCAGTTCACTCAACAAGTAGCTGCGGACCACTTTTTATATACCAGGCACAGTGCGGGGAGTTGTGGATAAAGTGATGAAGAAAACAACAAAATCCTGCCTTTACTGAACTGAATATAATGGGGGACATAGGCCTTAAGCATATGACAGTTGTGGCTATAAATAAAAGGTTTCGTTATGTGCTATAAGAGTGTATAAAAAGAGGGGCATAATCCAGGCTGGGGAAGTGACGTATTTAAAGGAGACCTTCCTATCAAGTTAGCACAAAATGGTCTATGTGATCCCAGAATGCGCTTTTGGCAGCCAGACACAACTGAGTTTGAATCCCAGCTTTAAATATTCTTGTTGGATGACTTTGGACATCCTCTCAAAGCCTCGGTTTTCTTGCAAGTAAAACAAGGATACTCTTAGCAGCTACTCCATAGGGATGATGTGAGGACTGAAATGATAACATACGGAATGTCTAGCCCCAAGCCTGCCACATAACTGACGTTCAATAAAGAGGGCCTATGTTTCTGATTAGGGTGATATCTTTTCTTCCCACCGCATGTCTAGAAGGTTTACTCTCTCCGTGCCTTTAAAGGACATCATTTCTGCCTCCAAGTGTAATTTGTCTGAGAATGCGGGGGACTTGCAGAGGCCATCTGGCAATGGTGGACGCTAGCCGAACCATCACTAATTGCGTAAGTGCGCTGGCTCTCCTTGGTTATGGGTTTGGCGGCTCTAACTACTGGAGACCACGCGACATCCTGGAGCTCCCGCTGCTGGGGGCTTGAGCCCAAGCCAGCAGCTCCAGGTTCCTTGTGAGTCTGGAGAGGAGCTTTCAGAGAATCACGGTTCACAAAGAGCTGGCAGAGGTGGGTCCTGTCTGCTCCCACACCGCACCCCGCCCCCATGTGGGAGCCTGCTGTGACTAAAAGGGGCACAGGCGGCTGTGAACACAGTGACAGATGGAAAGGGCAAACGTTCACTTAGCAGCTTGTAGTGACCTCTGAGGATCGATCTTTAAGCAGTTCCAAGCCTTTGGCCTGGGTTTTCACTTGCAAAGTGAAGGCCAGGCCCCCAGCCTAGGGTAGGAGCACACGCTTGTTCCAGGATTTAACTACCATCTATCCTCACAGCTGCCTCTCTTCGCGTGGCCATATGCGGTCATACCTCGGTCTCGATAACAGACGTCAAGATGCAAGCTGAGCATCACCGTGTCCGGCACACAGCAGGGATTGCACAAGTGTTAGCTGAATACATGAGCGCTGTGTCATCCTCTTTCATGGCGGTCTGCTTTCTGATTGTTCCTCGTTCCATCCCCCTCCCCCTTTGCTCATGCCGATAGACAAGAAACATGAGGAATGTATGGAAAACACTAAGCGTAGAACCTGGCACACAGCAAATGAACAATCGACTTTACATGCAGGAGCTATTTCCCAAAGACAAGCAAAAAGACACCATTCCTCTCCTCTCCCCTAGGTTTAGCCGTGGATAACATGAGCACACACCTGGATGATATCAGCCCGTTCCCCCACGTTATGGCCTTGGCTGAATTAGAACAGAAACCCACAGCCTCAGCTTTTCTTTTATTGAAGGTCAGAGAGAAAAATATTAGCATTTGCTGAATCTCAGGCAGCAGGGCACTTAATAGTTTACAAGGCACTTAATAGTTTACAAGGCACTTTCCAATGCATCTGCCTCACTCTGCCCTCCCAGAACCCCCTGGAGTGGGATGCGGATTATCAACTCTTTTGAACATTTGTAATCAGTGGAGTTTCTAGTCTCAGCAACCTGCCCAAGGTCACAGAGCCCGTATAAGAGGTGAGAAAAACACAGAGAACAACACGAAATTCTGTAAACTCTTCCTGCCACAGCACTCCAGAGTGGCGCTTTTCTTCTTTCAGACAATTCTGAAGTTGCTGATATGTACTTAAATCAAGGCAGGAGTGAGAGGCACTCACAAATGTTGCTTGATTTCTTATTGTCAAAGCAACCTGGCTGAGGACAGCCACATAAGACTTTTCCACTGGGGCATGAGAAGGATTCTTAGACATAGAAATATAACCAGAGAACAGAGGTCACAGGAACATATAATCTGCCTCAAAGGTACAGCACAGAAATAAGTAACCAGGCATACACGTGTCCCCTGGCCTAGCCTATAAGTCCCCGGGGAGGTATGATTAAGTGTCCAGTGGTCCTCCAAGCACCCACCCCGTCATCCCAGCTCAACTGTGCACAAACTGGGGATGACAATTTGTATCCCAGTGACAGTGGGGACCAAGTTGCTTACATGTTTCCCTTTCACCAAGACTTTACTAAGTTTCCAGAGCGATTTTGTGTAAGGCAAAAAATTTCCCCTTTCCCAAAGACTCCATACACCCTTCTACCATACATTCTGGCTTTAAAGAAAAGTGGAGAAAACATTCCAAAGCTATTTTAGTAAAGGTCAAGAGTGTGTGGGTTGTGGGAAGGTGGTGGGAGTGGAGGGGGAGATGCCTGCAGGGTTATGAGATCAACTGATGCTAAAGACAATAGACAAACAATTGATAATATCTTGCCCTGGGTGAGCCATTGATATTATAACAGGTTTTCCACTGGGGATTTTTTATTCTTGGTTTCAGATATATCCAGCTCCTCTCCTCTGGCAATCATCAGGGTTTGGCATCTCAATTCTCCCCTACTTAATGGCTCAAGTTGAAATCTAGTCTGTAATAAAAGCAATTGATCAAGTAGAATGTAAGAGTTGGGAATGGTGTCTAGAGAGACCGTGAATTTGAAAACTGAATCTCCTACTAAACGAGCTGTGTGTCCTAGAGAGACGGAGTTCACCGCCTCTGAGCCTCAGTTTTCCCAGCTATCTATTGGGTTATTGGGAGGCCTGACAGCACATGCAGAAAGTTCACCCATGCAAATCCTCTCAGCCCCACCTTTTGTTTTAGCCATAGCTGAGGCAGACAGGTGCATGTGAGCTGGGGACTGGTTTGAGGAAAGGTGACCTTTCTCACTCCATGAAGCTCATACCATGTCCCTGTAGCTTCCCCGGACTCCCTGACACAGTGGTGTGGGACCCCTGCAGGAAGTGACTCACTCATGTGCACTCTAGAGTTGCGGGGTCACCCTTGACCAGAGGGTCCTGAGCAATTCCTTAGAGCTCTCCAGGGGGAATGGGTGTTCTTCTGGAAAGGCAGACCCCACATTGTCTAGACCCTGGGGAAACCCCCCTCTAGGTTACCTGATTCTACAGAAGCGATCATATAATAGCTCACACACAACACATACACGTTCATTTGTAATGTGATGTCTGAAAAACATGGTGTTCATACGCCTCCCTTAAATCACCTAGCTGCATCTTTCTACGTTTAGTCCACAGTGAATCTGTCTTTTAAAGACTTGGGCTACAGGGATATACCTCTTCTTTTCTGAACTCCTTGCAATAAACTTCCTCAAACGCATATAAACTCTTTTAGGTTAGAGAATATAAATGTCCATGACATTGAAGAACCTGGCCAGTCTATCATGACTCTTATTGATGACGTGCCCTTGACAGTATCAAAGAGTCCCCTCCCATTATGACAAGGCGGGAATCCAATGCTTTTTAAGTGTTGCCTGTTAATGAATAAAAATAATTACATGGTGTGATCCAGAGCCAGTATGATCTGTAACCGTGTGACAAGAGACACAGTTAACACCAGGTTTAGGAGCTGCTATTGTAATGAGTGTTTGGGATGAAGGGATCATTATTTTGTTTAAAGCATAGGAAGAGAAGACTTACTATGCCAGTTGGTTTCTACAGACAAGCTAAATGGTTTAATTATCTCCATGAGAAATCAGATGTTGAAACTGTGGTACAAACTGTGGAGGACTGAACTTCGTGTGGAGATGGATGTTGTGAGAGAAAGGAGGAAAAGGAGGGAGTTAACAGACATCCTGCCAGGTCCTTTTCTTATTTCATCTCAATGAACCCACCTAAAAACTCCATTTGCAGTTGACAGAGGCAAGGGGTAAAGAGGATTCAGAGGCGTTAATGGAAATGCCATGGGGTCCTTAAAAGCAAAGGCTACTCAGGGCTCCCTGAAGCTGTACCTGGTGGTGGGCAGGGGGAGAAGAGGCACTCTGAGAACCATTTACACCCTCCCCCAAGCCCTGCTGTTCCATCTAGAGCTGTCTTTTCACTCTCACCTCCCACAGCCCACTTTGTAATCTTTGCCACCTTGATGTTATTCCTTGGACTGCTCTCTGCCTTGAACCTCCTGCCCTACCCCTTTTGCCGTTTTAAATCCTAACTACACCTCTTGAATCCACACAAGTCATAAATTAACCACAACACTTTCTTGCAGAATTCTAGCCCACTGGGGAGTTCTGTACTGCTTTAGTTAATCAAGCCTTGGTACCCAGCACTTAATCGTTCATGGATGGTTTCCTCATGTCAGCTCTACCTCTTTCATTAAATGCATACGACTTTTGGTATCAAGAACTGATTCAGGGCAAGAGGTAATACATCAGTAAGGATGCAGCTTGGTCAAAATGGTGGTGGCCTACACAGCAAGACCAAGCTGTTTGCTTTTCTTTCCTGTAAACATACACAGTCTAGGGCTAATACAGGGTTCCATGATTGTCTGAGACCCAGGCTCCTTGTACCTTGCTGCTCTGCCCCCCTCAGTATATGGTTTACAGTGTTAGTTTCAAGACTCCAATTTACTTCACCAATTCACCCAAATAAGAACTACCTTTCACAATATAACTTCCATTTTCCAATGTTTTAGCCCCCTCCCCACCCCACTCTTTACTCCTCAAAGCAGAAACCAAGATGAAAGTGTACATAAGGGTAATTTACTTGGGAGTGCGATATTAAGGAACCAGGAGTGAGGTGCAAGAGGAAGCGTAACAGGGAAGGGGGAAAAACTAATGCAAATGTGTGTTACACCAAAGGCTACTGGTGTTTAATCCACGGCGACATTCCAGGGAACTCTAAAAAAGTAATTTTACACGTAGGGTAAAATCGTGATTCTCAAGCAAATATAAAAATCAACACGTGTTAAATGTTTAACACATAATCTATGGGGGAACGAGATGCTTTTTACCCACCTCAAAACAGAATCCAGAGAACACACACAGTTACAGATCAGGAACACAGAAATGAGGGTGCAAACAGAAAGAGACCTTCCTCTTGCCACAGGGGGAAAGAGTTTTTGGACAGGGCAGAATTTTTTTTTTTCTCTATAGACAATTATTTTGTATTGCTATCAGTCGACTATAATTTAGAGCACCGTCAACAGCTCCCATAGAAATAGATAACCCAGAGTGGGGGTTCTCCAGGGTCTAGACAACAGAGTTCACTACCTGCCTCTCTTATGTAAAGTTAATATTCTTTACCCTTTCTCTGGTCAAATAGGAGGTCTTTTATTACTTTTATTATTTCCATTTTTCTCACTGAAAACCACGCTCGTACATCTTTGTGTATTTTGGTGAAACACAAAGTAAAGAAGAATCACTATGATATGAATTCCACGGAACATCAAGGAAGATGGCTTTAATTATAATACTTAGTTTTGAATAACTCTTTGTTAAACTTTCACATGCTTTATTCCACTCAGCTCTTACCACAGAACAGAGTCATAGAATCACAAAGCCAGTGGGAACCCTTGAGGTCAGTTGCTCTAGCTTTCCATCTTACAGATGAAAAATAAAACGTCAGATCCAAGAATGTTAAAAAAAATAAAATAAAATAAAATTTCCTTTCCAGGAAAGGACACGTTTTACCCTACAGAGCCCCTCTCGGCGTGCAGGTAAAGTCAAAGCAACTTCCTCTGAACAGGGCACTCCTGACGGTTTCAAGTCAAGGACGCTGCTCAGGGTCACACAAGTTCTCCTAGATTTTCAACATCAATTGCTAAAGCAAACATCACAGCTTGGACGCAGTGGTGAAGAGGACAAAGAAGGGCCCTGCTCTCAAGAACCTGTAATGATGCCGAACTCACACAAGTAGGGGAAAAGCGCAAATTAAACGAGAATTCAGGGTGTATTCAAAAACACACGTCAAATCAGCGAGGCACAATTCTCACTTGACACAGCATCTGTAATCCAGTTTGAGTGCCCTTTTAAGTCCTCCCACAGACCATAGCATGGGTGGTTAAAATTCATAGGTAATGGAAAGGAAGGGCTTTGCTCAATTGGTTTTCTTTTTTTTTTTTTTGCGGTACGCGGGCCTCTCACTGTTGTGGCCTCTCCCATTGTGGAGCACAGGCTCCGGACGCGCAGGCTCAGCGGCCATGGCTCACGGGCCCAGCTGCTCCGCGGCATGTGGGATCTTCCCGGACCAGGACACGAACCCATGTCCCCTGCATCGGCAGGCAGACTCTCAACCACTGCGCCACCAGGGAAGCCCTCAATTTCTATTTTGCTTCTGCCTTTTACGTCAGGGCGAGAATGACTGGAGAGAGGAGATATGAATAGATATTGATCTATCAATTTTTACATCTATATTATCAACCTATCATATATCAAAAGATATGGATATGAGAAAAGTGAAACTCAAACTGAGTGAGGAGTCTTTAAAACATTTTTGTTTAGGTCTCTGATGAACAGCATTCGAGGACACCTAGAGAACATGTGGATGAAATATATGAATGGCTAAGAGCCACCTGTGAGGAATGCTGGAGAAAGGATAGCTCAGTCATTCATTTATTCAGTCAACACATTTATTGAGCATCTACTATTTGGCATGACCTATGATAAAAAGGCAAACAAAAAGAAAAGAGGCACGCCCTTACAGATATTACGTTCTAATGAAGGTTAAAGACAATAAACAAGGAAATAAAATAATCTGAGCTTATAAATATTATGAAGGAAATAAGGTCATCTGCGCTAAGCTACAGAGGAAGTAAATTAGTGAGACCTGGCTTTTATACCCTCAGTTTAAGCCTGACAAACTAGAATATAGATCTTGATGATAAAGAACCTGGGAGTCTTGACATTCGAGAAACCACAGAAAGAAATGATGACGTGTGGAATAGAAGATTTACAGGTAATGTGACACTTGTCTTTAAATGCTTCAACAACTGTCATCTGGAAAAGAGATTATTAGATATATATGTGTGTGTGTGTGTGTCTGTGTGTGTAATTTCAAGATAGGTGGACAGGCTTTGCAATGAGGAAAATGTTGGGTCAGTGCATGAGACAAGGCTCTGACAGAACTGTCTGCCAATGGACCCCTTTGCTTTGGGAGATGGCAAGCTATGGGAGTACTTTGGGAGGAACTCTACCATTGGAGGAAAGAAAACAAGTGATAGGACTACCCACCTGGAATATGGTGGAGGGGATGTGTATGAAACCAACAAAAACAGAACAGCACCTATCCTGTACTTTCTTCCCCTCTTAAATGGAGTCTACAAGAAAGAAGCTTAGTCCAAAAACTTACAGTCAAGCCCCCCGGAGTGGTGATGTCACCTTGAGCTGGGTTTATAAAAGCTCGAGATGACTAAATTTCTCTTCATGAGAAAGGGAAAAGAATTTGGTTTTGGTTCTGACTGGGAATGGGTCTAGAAGAGAGGAAAGAGGAGAAAATAGAATCGAAGAGGAGAGATAACAAGTGTTGGCGAGGATGTGAATAAAAACGTACACTTATACACTATTGGTGGGAAACTGGTCCAGCCACTATGGAAAAAAATATGAAAGTTCTTTAAAAAAATTAAAAATAGATTCACCTTATGATTCAGCAATTCTACT
Organism: Neophocaena asiaeorientalis asiaeorientalis; assembly: GCF_003031525.2. NCBI lineage: Eukaryota > Metazoa > Chordata > Mammalia > Artiodactyla > Phocoenidae > Neophocaena > Neophocaena asiaeorientalis. Next base: position 650,219 of record NW_020172742.1, read on the forward strand.
TCTAGGTATGGACCTAAAGGAAATGAAAGCAGGATATCAAAGAGATCCATGCATTCCCATGTTTATTGCAGCGTTATTCACAATAGCCAAGGTGTGGAAAATTAAGCATTCATCAGCAGATGAATGGATAGAGAAGATGTGCTGTGTACGTGTGTGAAACTAATGCAGCCACGAGAAAGAAGGAAATCCTGCCATTTGCAACAGCATGGATGGACCATGAGGGTATTATGCTGAGTGAGGTAAGTCACACAGAGAAACACAAATACTGTATGATATCAGTTATACGTGGAATCTGAAAAACCAAACTCATAGAAACAGAGAGTAAAACAGTGGTTACCAGGTGCTGGGAGGGAAGGGGGAGAGAAGAGATATTATTAAGGGTACAATCTTGCAACAAGTAGTAAAGAAGTCCTGGAGACCTAATGCACAGTACTGTGATATTATATTATAATCAAACTTGATAAGAGACCAGATCTGAATTATTCCAACCGTAAGAAAGAAACGATAATTCTATGACGTGATACAGGTGCTGTCACTACAGTGGCAATCATATCACAATATATTAATGTACCAAATCAACACAGGGTACACTTTAAATTACACAATGTTATATGTCAGATACATTTCAATTTAAAAAAAAAAAAGAAAAAAGGAAAGAGAAGGACTGCTGTGGAACCTGAGTGTAAGAAATGGCTCACAGACTATTTGAAGTCTATCATTCCATTTTAATTTGTTAGTGGATTTCTGAGAGCACTCTGTGTGTGTGTGTGTGTGTGTGTGTGTGTGTGTGTGTGTTCTATGAGACTCAGGTCTGCAGGTTTTTAGAGCACATACTTTTTGAATAAATATAAATAATGCCATATTTTATCAAATCTTAGATTACTAATTATAACACCATTATTTTATGTAACACTAAAAATTGCTGCCAATTCAACAATTTTAATTGTAAGATGGATCCCACTTTCAGAGATTTTGAAATGTGAAAAACATGTGCATCTTAAAATCTATGAAATCCGGCAGTCCGATTCCTTCTGTTCTATGCTTAGAGTAACACATATTAAGTGTAGCTGGTATATTTTAAGACAGAGCTGACAAGTAGAAAGTATTCCAGAGAACACTGATATTTGGAAAGCATCAAAAACAAGACAAAGTAGAACAAAAGAAAACAAACAGCAACAACAAAATACAGCTAAGAGAAGAACTTGGAGCTGCAGACACCCACAAGAATGCAGGTCCCTAGGTATTCTCAGAAATCTTCTCAAGGGCCTGGGACTCCCTCTAAACTACAGAGTAGTGGTTTCAGCCAAGAGTCAAGATGACTCCAGGAATACGGGGAAGGTATCCCAAAGAAGATCAGGTGGACTCGTGCTCCACTGAATGTTCAAAATGATAAATATTCATTTCCCAAAGAAGTCTGGAAGATACGGAATTACAACAAAACTGAAACAGAATTATTTATGGCAGAATTTTTCAGAAGGTTTAATACATAAATGCATGCTGTGACCAATATACAAAAGAGCAGTGTTCCCAATTTTGACTTTTTGTGATAATAAGCTAAATATTAACACATTTTGGAACCTTTATTTTTGGGAACACCAAATTGGTAAACATTGACCTAAAGGGTAACTGACTAGCTTTGTCCAAATGGTGTCTTACCCAGACCCCCAATGTGTAAATTACAGTACAGCTGCTCTGATTTAAGGAGAGGGGGAGGGTTACAGGCAGAGAGAGAGGAAGTGGCTTCCTGGTTTCCCTTTAGACCTTTTCCTTGCCCCCAAGGGAGCCTGTCTCAAGGATGGTTAAATTCTATAAAGTTTGGAACAAAGCAACTTCTAAGGTTCCTTACAGTGATGTGGTACAGTTGCCTCCTATTTATTCTCAATAGCCAACTCTGCCTTGAAGGCACCAGACTGTATCAACTGGTCTTTTATACTCCAATTTAGCTCAGAGCTCTCTACCTCTCATTGTTTTTTGTTTGTTTGTTTCTACATCTTTATTGGAGTATAATTGCTTTACAATGGTGTGTTAGTTTCTGCTTTATAACAAAGTGAATCAGTTATACATATACATATGTTCCCATATCTCCTCCCTCTTGTGTCTCCCTCCCACCCTGCCTATCCCACCCCTCTAGGTGGTCACAAAGCACTGAGCTGATCTCCCTGTGCTATGCGGCTGCTTCCCACTAGCTATCTATTTTACGTTTGGTAGTGTATATATGTCCATGCCACTCTCTCACTTTGTCCCAGCTTACCCTTCCCCCTCCCCATATCCTCAAGTCCATTCTCTAGTAGGTCTGTGTCTTTATTCCTGTCTTACCGCTAGGTTCTTCATGACTTTTTTTTCTTAGATTCCATATATATGTGTTAGCTATGGTATTTGTCTTTCTGACTTACTTCACTCTGTATGACACACTCTAGGTCCATCCACCTCATTACAAATAACTCAATTTTGTTTCTTTTTATGGCCGAGTAATATTCCATTGTATATATGTGCCACATCTTCTTTATCCATTCATCCGATGATGGACACTTAGGTTGTTTCCATCTCCGGGCTATTGTAAATAGAGCTGCAGTGAACATTTTGGTACATGACTCTTTGAATTATGGTTTTTTCAGGATATATGCCCAGTAGTGGGGATTGCTGGGTCATATGGTAGTCCTATTTGTAGTTTTTTAAGGACCCTCCATACTGTTCTCCATAGTGGCTGTACCAATTCACATTCCCACCAGCAGTGCAAGAGTGTTCCATTTTCTTCACACCCTCTCCAGCATTTATTGTTTCTAGATTTTTTGATGATGGCCATTCTGACTGGTGTGAGATGATATCTCATTGTAGTTTTGATTTGCATTTCTCTAATAATTAATGATGTTGAGCATTCTTTCACGTGTTTGTTGGCAGTCTGTATTCTACTTCTCATTGTTAACAGAAGAGAAGATGATGCGGTGTAGGTAGGAAATTCAAGGAGAAAGCAAGTTCCTTTCCTTTTCCTGCAAATCTCAAAACTGTCCTGCTCCAGATCTTTACATGCCGCCACTGCCAGTTGCACCCTCACGAGGTATTTATATGGTTATAAACTGACCAAAAAATGGTACAACTTAAGGTTAGGATGCTTTTATGCGACACTGGAAATAAAAGACAGAAATCAAAGTATATGTCTTCCTTAGCTCTGTGCAGCTTGGATGATAAGTTCTCAGCTGTGATCTTGCACAGGGTATCTATGGCTGTTCACCAATCCATCCAACTGGAAAAATTAAGCATCCCTGAATCACTTTGGTCTTCTGGTACGGCTCAGCTGGGTGGTGGAGAATTAAAACCATGCTCACTGCTCACACTGTATCGTGACACTCAGCAAATCAACCTGACCCAAACTGTAATCTCCATACCCACTCACCTGCAATCATACGGGGAGTTATCTTTTTTCTGTCTCTCTACCTTTTCTCCCAAGGGCTAAAACCTTTGGCTCCTCTTTGTCTTAAAATTTACTGATTGCTTCCCGGGGTCCTTTAAGAAAGAATAAAATCCAACGCAACCCCTACAATGGGTGTTTAGAAGAAGGTACCATTTTCTCTCATTCCACACTTTAGAAGGTTTGGCCAACTGGGAATCAAGAAAGCCTGTCAACTTTATTTAATTAAAATGAAAATAAAGAAAACCCAGTTTAACATTTCTAATCAACAGGAGTCTAATGAGTCCTGTTGGTTCCTGGAGTTGAGACACAGTTGGGCATTTTTGGAGCTAATTTGCTTCATTAATATTCAAACGATGTGTAGATCACCAGCATTTTCTAGGAGACTCAAGAACCAAACACATCAAAGGGAAAGATTTATTTTGTATATGATGTTAAACAGATGTTCCACATCAAACCAACTGTAGCATCCAATATAAAATGTTGCCAGTTAAAATAATTATCTTATTTCCTGCCTCAATCCAAAATCCAATTCAAAATGGATCTGTAACTCTCACCTCTAAGACCTCTCATCTTCTCTAATTTTTCGACTTGACATTGATGCTACTAAGACCACCAGGACTTGCTCTCGACTGGTGGAAATAATTTTAGCTCTGGAGCTTGTCACCTTGGGCTCAAATTCAGATCTATCACCTGCAGGGTGATTTTTTTTTTTTTAAAGGAATTCCTTTATTTTCATTATCATTTCTTATTTATTTATTTTATTTTTGGCTGTGTTGGGTCTTCGTTTCTGTGCGTGGGCTTTCTCTAGTTGCAGCGAGCGGGGGCCACTCTTCATCGCGGTGCGCGGGCCTCTCGCTATCGCGGCCTCTCTTGTCGGAGCACAGGCTCCAAACACGCAGGCTCTGTAGTTGTGGCTCACGGGCCTAGTTGCTCCGCGGCATGTGGGATCTTCCCAGACCAGGGCTCGAACCCATGTCCCCTGCATTGGCAGGCAGATTCTCAACCACTGCGCCACCAGGGAAGCCCCGGGTGATATTTTAAAAAACAATTTAGTTAACTTTTATTTTGTTCAGTATTTAACAAATATTTATTGAGCATCTCAGTGCTAGGTACTGAGCTAGGCACTAGAGAAATGGGAAACTCAAGGCATTCGTTCGAACCTCTGTTTTCTTATCTGTAAACTGGGGGTCGTAAGTTCTGTTTCACAGGGTTGTGGTGCTGATAACGTAAGATACAGAGACACACGGGGCACTTCAGACATTCAAATAAATGGCAGTTTTATCTCCCCCAGTCCAGGATAATCTATAAGCTATAACCATACTAAGGCTTTTAATTGCAAAGCTGGCGTGTAATTTTTTGGCACGTAATTGCAAGGTTGAAATGTGGAGTTTAAAAGGAACATCTGTGGAGCACAATTAAGTGAAAACCCTCTGTGAGACTGTAATCCAGACTTTGTTATCATTTATAATGCAATCTAACAAACAAATTATAATTCAAAATGCTACGAATCCATAGTAATTCTTGAAACAATTACTCATTAGCACAGAGACTTACAGAAAGCATGCCTTCGGTTGATGTCTTCATGAATAATAAGAATAAATCAATGAAAGAAAAAGAGTGAACTGTGTCTTTAAGCAATAATAGTAACAATATTCTGCCTAAGTTACAAAGCCCTTTCATGTCCATTCGTTTCATTCCTGCATGTGCAGGTATATACGTTATGTCCACACACGTACAACAAGATCTACTAGGTTTAGATACAGTTCTACACATGGGAAATATTTCATAAATGAAACAATATCCCTACCTTCATGGAGCTTACTTCTAGTGAAAAAGACAGTAAGCAAAAAGAAATAGAATGTCAGATGGTGACTGGTAAGGAAGAAAACTAAAGTTTTCAGTTACCTCATATGTTCTCATCCCACAGTTTCTTTTTAAAGAAACTAAAAGAATATGAAGGAAACTAAAATAATATGATACAGGAGAGATGTGCATGACATTTTCTGATGAGATGGTCAGGAAAGAGCTCTGAGAGGTGGTGTCTGGGTGAATTTCTGAATGAGGTCGGTGAGCCAGGCTAAAATCTAGAGTAAGAACATTCCAGGAAGAAGGAACAGCAAATGCTGGGACCCTAACATGGGACTAAGATTTGCATATCTGACGGAGAGCGAGATCAGTATGGCTGGAGGGAAGAGAAAGAAGAGAGGGTGGAGGTGGTGGGCGATGAGGACTCATCTTAGTAGGCCAGGGCAAAGATTTTCCATTTTATTCTCAATGTGATCAGGTGACAGCTAGTATCCAAGGGCAGCCCCAACAATTCCTCCCCACCTCATTCATACATTTCACTCCTTGCATTAAGAGGCAGAGCTATTTCCCATTGCCTTGTATCTGGGCTGGCCATGGCAGGGCTTCGGTCAGTAGAATATGGCGAAGTGACATTCAGGGACTTCAAGTCCAGACCTCAAGGAGACTGGTTGGTTTTGTTTCCTCACTCTTTGAGCACTGGGCACACTCTCTCTCAGAAGCCAGCTGCCATGTCTCATGGAGGGGGCACATGCAGAATCCAGGTCAGCAGCCGGAACAGATCCGCTGACAGCACCAACTGCCAGCCGTGTGCGGGCGCCATGTTGGATGTGCCACAGCCCCCAGATGACCCCAGTAACAGCAAGGGGAGAAGAATCACCCAGTCAAGCCCAGCCAACCCCCAGCATCATGGAAGATAACAACATGGTAGCATCTTAACTTACGGAGTTATGAGGGCTACCTGTCACGTATCAATAGATAACCAGAACAAACAAGAGGGAATGGTACATGACCTCTATCAAAATATTTAATTAATTTTCATACTATCCCTAAAAGGCGGGCTTCATTACAGTCCCTATTTTCTAGAGAAAGAAACAGACAATAAAATATAACTTTCCAAAAGTTACACAGCAGCTAAGAGACAGAGCCTGGTCTCAAATTTAGGCCTTCTGCAGAGTTCCTTCCCTTGGGTATAACTGAGCATAGATCCAAGCAAACAGGCCCATCTAAATTTCATGAACACAATGCATAATTTCAGATGCCCCATTAATCACAGTGCTATATACCTGGGCCAGGCTTATTAAAGTATCTAAAATTTAAATTTAAAGCCAGAATTCTTCTACCATCTGTATCAGACTATTTAATCTCCAGGCTAAAAACACTCGGGGGATGCCAAAGTGTGAGATAACTGAGAACTTAATGTCTACCAAATGCTCTGTAGCTGAGAAAGAAAAATGAACGAATTCATGAATTAGCCTCTGCTTATTCTGAAATTCAAAAGACTCAGTATCAGTCATCCAGGTTTGGGACTTCCATCTTGATCGGAGATAATCTTATTTGAAAATGTGAGTGAAGTTCTTCCTTGGGGGAGATGCAGCACTTGTGAAAATCCAAAGGTGCGAAGAGAAATGACACTTAGATTGGTAGATTTAGAAATCAACATTCAATTTTTTGCTGGGTGGGTAAACTGAAAATAAATGGATAAGTGTATTTTCTTTCTAGTGTATGAGAAAACACCGAGAAATGTCTATGCGCTTTCTACCACAGGTGTTGTACTGAGGATCTCTGAAGTAGGTTCCTTCTTCTGAATATGGCGTGCAGGTGCTGGGGAAGACTATGTTATATGGTAAATGGTCTAGTGCATTGTAGGCCTCAATAAATGTTCATTTATTGAAAATGTCTCTCTTCCAACACTGAGTTTCATCATCTGTAGAAGGAGGCTGTGCCCCAAGAAAGCAAGCATGTACTATAACCTTCATTTGCATTGGACACTGTCCATCGTACTTTCCCACTGATCAGACTCTATCCGAGACCCTTTTCAAAACAGGGTCTTGGATATCCTATCAGTCACTCACAGTTGGTCCTTAAGAAGAATCATTTTAACATTTGGTGGACAAGTATATGCTACCCTCCAAGCTCTGAAATTGATAACTCCATGGCTCCAGATCCATGGAAGTCTTTAAAATAATCCAGATTCCTCTTAAAGTGCTGTCACTATAACAAAAGGAAAATTATTTTAACATCGGCAACTGCACCAAACTACCCACCATGGACTGAGCTGGGTGCTTAATTACTTAAGTATTAATTATCACTTCATTCTTCACTGCAGTGTTTATAGCATCTTCATATATTTAGCATGTAGAAAGCACTTAGATCTTTTGAATGACAGGATGAGCAGAAGCGTCACCCTATGAAAATTGTCTCTATAATGTGTGAGTCGTAACAAGTCATATTTTCATCTAGACTCTTGAGTCATCAAACTAGAAACTTGAAATGTAAGAATTGGTGCCAATAGAGATCAAGAATTGGCTGGCGATGGGGGAGGGGAGAGAAGATTAGTACGCAAATCATTGTGTTAGGCCTTTAGGGAATTCAAACTAGAGTATGACATTCTCAAGGAACCCACTGTTTAGATGGGGAGATGCCCTGGTGTTCTAACAAGATAAATACAAATACCAGGATTCATTGTGCTAAATGTCAGACATCAAGCAGAATATGCTCCAAAGACTCAGAAAAGGGAAAGGTCAATGGGGCTGGGGCGTGGACAAGATCGTAGAGACAAATCCCTGGAGGATGCAAGACCCATTTCCATAACCTGTAGCATCTAGCTAAGTGCCTGGTACGTGGTTGATGCTAAAGAAATGTCTGGAGACTTAGTGGACATCAGGTACACTGAGCTAAGTAAAAAAGAAAATGCCAAAGTTGGGTGGATAGCAAAAACAGAGCAGAGGTGGCAGCTCCTGGTGAGCTCTGCAACACAGGTCCATGAGGTGAAGAAGAGAAGAAAATGGTTCCCTTTCTACACTCTCTCCTTGAGCAATCTCACGCCCACCTACGGCGCAACAGTGCCTTCCAGCCAAAGACCCCCATCTGTCACTGAAGCTCCACTCCAACAAACTTCTACACGCTCCCCCATACACTGGGCATCTTCCTTGGAATATCCCACAGGGGTCCTCAAGGTTAAGTTGTCTAAAGTCCTTCTCCTAAACCCCATCTTGATTCTCCTTCTTCTCATATTGGGAGCACCTCTGTGCCAGACTGGAAACTGTACTGGCATCTTTAACACACTCTTCCTCTTAGATAGTCCTGTTGATTCTCTACCAGTTCCTCCACCTGTGGTTGTCGGCACCTTATTCTCAGTGACGGTCCCTAATGGCACCCATGGCTCACACCCCCCTGCGTGTCCTTTCATCGAGTATATGTTATTTCCTTCCCTCCAGCCTGGACCCACTGCAATCCATTCTGCTGTATTCACCTCCCAAGAGAACACCCGGGTCACTGCATCGTTTATCCACGCACCTGTTAACGCTGAGTAGGCATCTTCCACACGTGCATCTGGGCTGTCTGATCACCACTCGCCACACACATCACACAATCAGAAATAGCCTCTTCTTCCTCTTCCTTGGACCATATTTACCTTATCTCCCCTTAGAAACTTGTGAGCTATTTGGAACCATGGTCATGTCTGTCACAGTATTTCCTGCAGCACCCTAGCACACAGTATACAGCTGGCACTCAATCAATGTATGTAAAAAAAATTAATGCGGGAGCTTGGGACTATATAGCTAGAGGATCCTAAATGCCAGGTTAAGGGACTTGGTGTCCATCCTATAGGTATTTGAGAGCCCTGGAAGGCCCTGGATTCGTTAAATGACTTCTGCAAGCCTATGAATTAGGGAGATTGTTCTGGAAGACAGAAAGGGCTAGAGGGAAGAGTCATCTGAGCAGAAGGAGCCTTGATTTTCTGAGGAAATGTAATGTATGAAATAAATAAAAAATTAGTTAAGAGGGCTTCCCTGGTGGCGCAGTGGTTGAGAGTCCGCCTGCCGATGCAGGGGACGCGGGTTCGTGCCCCGGTCCGGGAAGATCCCACGTGCCGCGGAGCGGCTGGGCCCGTGAGCCACGGCCGCTGAGCCTGCGCGTCCGGAGCCTGTGCTCCGCAACGGGAGAGGCCACAACAGTGAGAGGCCCGCATATCGCAAAAAAATAAAATAAAATAAACATGTTAATGTTAACATTATGAATAATAGCAATATTATGAATAATGAAAAAAACTACTGATGAAGTACTTACTGCTAAGTCCCAAGTGCTTTTTCATACACTGTCTTATTAATTACCATAAGAACCCGAGAAGGTAGGTATTTTTAAGTCATTTTGCAGGTGAAGGAGCCAGAGGCACAGCACATTCACGAAGCAACAAGGTAAATAGTTCAGCCAAACTCAAAGCCTCGTCTCTTTCCATTATACAAAGCTCCTAAAATTTAACCAGTCGAGCAGAGAAAGGAAAAGTATTCCAGGAAGGTAGAACAGCAGCAGCAAAGGCGTGGAGCAAATGAATGCGGTCAGTGTGCGTGGAGAGAGGTGCGTGTGGCGGTGTGGCTGGAGAGTAGCCTGGAGAGAGAAGCTAACGTCAGATCCTGAGCAGCCCATGGGGTGGCACTTTACTCATTACTGAGCCAGAGGGCGGCCGGATTGAATCAGCATCTTAAAATGGTCCCTCCATTGTTACCCCACTGGAGGGGATGTGGAGTTGCAGGGATGGCTTCAGGGGGGCATGGCTTCAGGGTTCCAGAGAAGACAGGCGGGGGCGCTCCCCGGGCATAGCAACGGTGGTAAAGGATGTCGCTAAATGAAGCAAAAGTGGGCAGAGAAGTGACTAGTGAGCAAAGCATAGGACAATTCTTATTTTCCACTCCTGAAAAAAGAATTAAAGCTTTGAATATTACTCTCATAAAGGAAAGCTTTCATTTTCAAGGTAGTGGTAAAATCAAGTGGACAATTTGAGAAGTATCTATTACATAACTATGCATACACATGAAAAAGGAGCACGTGTGTGTGTGTGTGTGTGTGTGTGTGTGTGTCTGTATATTACTGGCACCAGTAATATATATCTAGATCAGTTATCACATAATAGGAAGCACTTTGGCCAAAGATATCAGTAAGTCCAAAATAGCCTTTCTCTAGCCCCATAAAATTCCGCCAATGGCCCAAGAACCTAGCATACTTCAAAAGCAGATGATTTTATTTGACAATTTACTACATAATGAAATTCATTTTCCCATGATACTTCTAAATCCCATCTACAATGCTTCATCTATAGACAAGAGTCAGAAGAAATGATTCTGAATAATTTCAACATTCTGGAAAATCAATCTTCCCAGAACTCAAGGAATCATTCTCACTGCTGCTTTTTAAAAAGAAACAATAAGAATTTGGGGGTTAGATGTAATAAGTTGCTTTGGGATGGGGGTATATGACGTTACTGAGCCTTCAGATTCTCTCTTCTACAGCCCTGAACTTCTATTCCCATCTTACTGTGCTCTTCTGGAAAGACCCAGGGGATGAAATAAATCAACAAAATTTTTCTAAGGATTGATAATGGCTAGAAAGCAAGTGAGAAGTGGTGGCTAGGGAAAAGCGAAAGTGAGTGACAGAGCACTCTAATGAGACGGCAGCTGGTACGAGGTAGCAGGTAGCTACAAGCTACCTCTCAAAGAAGTATTCATTGGCACGTTTTTCTCCACTACATCGAAATCCCTGAGGGACTTCCCTGGAACTCTAGTGGTTAAGACTCAGCTTCCACTGCAGGGGGCACAGGTTCAATTCCCGGTCAGGGAACTAAGATCCCACATGCCGTGCTGCACAGCCACAAAATTAAAGATTAATTAATTAATTAATTAATTTTTTAAAAGAAACCTTGAGAGCTAGGACCAGGCTTCATGATGACCTTCTCTATTCCTAGCATCTACCATGGTCCTTGACGCAGGCATGAGACTAGATGGACATGGATTCTCACCTCAACACAGAGACAGGAGTTAATGATCCAGGCTCATCAAAGTTACAATCTCCTCCCATAGCGTTTGAGACAGCAAGTTTGAGACTTGGAGACATAATTTGTCTGTGCACCGGGAAGACATTTTAACTTCTGTTGCATCACATCTTATTTATGTCTATACGTACTGGAATTTTACAAGCAACTACAACCTGTGCCATTGTTTCCAGTTTAGAAATAAATAGAATATGGTCTGACTGGTTACCTTAAAGCAATTTATGATTATTCAGGTAAACTTCGGCAAGTGGCTTTTTTGTACTGTGGTAAAATGTACATAACATAAAATTTACCACGTTAACCATTTTTAAGTGTGCACTTCAGTGACATTTAGTACATTCACACCGTTGTACATTCATCACTATCATCCATCTCCAGAATTTTCCATCGCCCTGAACCGAAACTTTGCATATTACATACTAACTCCCCATTCCTCCCTCCCCCGGCCCCTGATAACCACTGTTCGACTTTCTGGGTCTATGAGTTTGGCTATTCTAAGTCCCTCATGTAAGTGGAATAATATTTGTCCTTTCGTACCTAGCTTATTTCACTTAGCATACTGCTTTCAAAGTTTACATGTATTATAACATGTATCAGAATTTCATTCATACTCCAGTGTGTGTGTGTGTGTGTGTGTCTGTGTGTCTAACTTTTTTTTTTTTTTTTTTGTACGCGGGCCTCTCACTGCTGTGGCCTCTCCCGTTGCGGAGCACAGGCTCCGGACGCGCAGGCTCAGCGGCCATGGCTCACGGGCCCAGCCGCTCTGCGGCATGTGGGATCTTCCCGGGGGGGCACGAACCCGTGTCCCCTGCATCGGCAGGCGGACTCTCAACCACTGCGCCACCAGGGAAGCCCCGTGTATAATATTTTGTTTATCCATCCATCCACTGGTGGACATTTAAGCTGTGTCCTCCTGTTCGTTATTGCGAATCATGCTATGAACACTGCCGTACAAGCGTCTGTTCCAGTCCTTGCTTTCAGTTCTTTTGGATCTATACCCAGGAGTGGAATTTCTGGATCATATCGTAATCCAGTGTTTTTTGTTGTTTTTTTTTTGTTTGTTTCTTTTGTCTTGTTTTTTTTTAGGAACCACCATACTCTTTTCCATAGTGGCTGCACCGTTCTACATTCCCACCAGCGATGCACGAGTTCAACGTGCCCACGATCTGCCAGCAGTTGGTTACTGCTGTTTTTGTTTGCTTGTTTGTTCTGGATGAAAGTCACCCTGATGGGTATGAGGTGGGATCTCATCGTGATTCTGACTGGCATTTCCCTAATCATCAGTGATGCTGAGCATATTTTCACGTCCTTATTGTTTATTTGTATATCTTCTTTGGAGAAATGTCTATTCAAATCCTTTACCCAATTTTAATTGGGTTGTTCGTTTCTCTTGTTGTCGAGTTGCAAGAAGCTTTTTACAACGTGGAAAATACTTCTTTATGAACCAACTTCTAAGTCGGGGGTGCCAAACTACGACAATAGGCTTTCTACCTATTGTTGTAACAACAGTAGGTAGACAACACATGTATTGTATCAACAACACATTTGTTGATACACTGGCTGCTTTCATACTACAGAGGCGGAGTTGAGTGACTGCCATAGAGATAATATGGTCCACAAAGCCTGACATATTCACTACCTGGCCCTTCACAGAAGAAGTTTGTCAGCCACTCTTCTAAAAATGCCATCTGGTTGGTCGGTTTTTGAAAAAGTACCTGGGGCTAAGAATCGCAATTTTGCTCTTCTTTTTAAGACATTTGGTCTGCATGAAGGAGTCTATGGTCAGCCCTATGGTTTACGGTTGCCAGATAAAACACAGCACACCCAACAGAAATTGGATTGCTCATAAACAACAATGTTTTGGTATAAGTATGTCCTAAATCTTTTATGGAATATACTTATACTATAGCATTATTTGTTTATTTGAATATCAAATTTAACTGGATATCCTGTATTTTTACTTACCTATCATAACAGCCCTACTACCATTTCATAAAATCAGGGTCACTAATAAGTCCTAAACTCTTTGGAAAGCAGGAATAGTCGTGACACGCTGGAAAACTTTCCCACAACATCTCCAAGCATTTGTGCTGCTGTTCTTTCAGCTGTAAGACACGGACCAGGTGAAGCTTTATTGGCCACACCCCAGGTGGAGTTGGATGCCCTTTCCCTGCGATATGATGGCACTGTGAAAAATATAATAATTAATAAGAGTAACAAGAGCTAAGCCTGATTTGCTCATTTCTATGTAGGAGGCACTCAAGAACACAGGGCAGGGCCTCAGCGAATAGTTAGCTTTTGAGCCCTCCCAGAAGCCTTCCAACTAGTTGTTCTGTCTTATTCTTGCTACTGAATTGACCAACCAGCTCTGTTTCCCTCACTGGCCTCCAACTAATAAAGCTGCCCTCCAGGAAAGGGAATGCAGAAAGCCTCCCACATCCCTGGGGACAGGACTAGAGCCAGGGGTCAAGAGACTGTTCTGTGCTCCCAGGGAATCCTAGCCTTGCTTATAGTCATGCTAAATTTTGATGGGATAAGGTAGGAGGTGGAGGTTTAGGGAAGGAGGACAGGGATAGATGTCGCTAACATATGTTTATCACTTGAATGCCTAGGATTTTGAATTAACCCTTAGATCAGAGCTTTCAGGTGAGTATTAACATCCTCAAAGATTCAAGACCAACCTCCAAGGAAGCAGCAAGGCACTGTTACTTTGAAAGGTTGAGCTGAGTTTCCGAGGTCACATAACTAGTGAACCTGGCGCTATGACTGAAACCTACATAGGTCTTTTTCGCTCTGCCTCACTGACAAGAAAGATAATTTCTTTAAAAGGCAAAAACTAGAATTCACAAAAATCAAACCAAGTTGAAAAAAACCAGTCTGCTCAACTCTGTCACAATTTTGAAATAATTCCTCACGCCTGGGTTTTTTTTTTAACACTAACATATAATTAAGAATTGATGTATTTTCTGCAAAACAAATCAGATTCATCCAGATACAACTTCAGACAATACTTCCACACTCTAAAAGACCATGTTCCAACCAGAAGTCTTATTCTTTCATCGCATTTGATGATGCTATCAGGTGACATTGGGAGCCACTCGGTCAGCCCGGGAAGCCCTAGCTGACCATGAAATTAGGAACATTTTGAGCTGACCGCTGAGGGCAAGTCCATGATGGACATAAAGAGTCACTTAAACTCCATGGGACATCTGAACTCAGAGGGCCAGCTTAATACCTCAGATATCAAGGTTCTATTAGTTTAGTTCAGCTCGTGTCAATAATTCTTCTAGTGAACTCTGAGATAAGAACAGAAACTTTACCACCTTTTAAAGTTCAAGATAATTCTATAATTTTTGTAACATTTCACAGCCATTGACTAAGTGAAGACACCCTGTTTTAACATAAAAAACAATGGTAATGTCTTAAATCAAATGTGCAAATGAATCCTAAGTGTTAACCACCTAATATATGTCATATCACATGTATACACAAAAACACAGGGCATTTACTAAAAATAACTAGAGCTGCATGGAGTATTAGAAACACACTAGTGTATATCCCTAACTTTACAAGTGAAGAGACTTTGACCAAGGGAAGTCAAGATATATACACAGGATGTATATGTATAGTATGTATGTATACACACAACACACATACATGCATATATATATATATATATATACACACGTACATACACACACATATATAGAGAGGGAGGGAGGATGAATGAATGAGTAAATGTGCATCTGTACATCGATTAAAGTATATGTTGGTGGCGTGGTAGAAGCAATCAGGTAAACAACAGATATCAGAATTCCTGTTGGGGGATTTCCCTGGTGGTCCAGTGGGTAAGACTCCATGCTCCCAATGCAGGGGGCCCAGGTTTGATCCCTGGATGGGGAGCTAGATCCCACACGGATACTGCCACTAAGAAGTCCGTGTGCCATAACTAAGACCCAGCGCAGCCAAAATGAATGAATAAATGAATGAATGAATAAATAATTTTAAAATTCCTGCTGGAAGAGAGACTGTGTTCACATTGCTGAGCCTTTGGGGGAAGCCATGATGAAATGGTTGAAGTGGACCAAACTGCTCTGAAGAGGAAATAAACAGGATACAAGGGTGGGACAAAAAGAGAGGAGAGAGAAGACTGGAGAAAGGAGAGGGGGATGGTAGTGGGCAGCATGACAATCAAAAGAGTTTTAAAAGCAGAAATTTGTGGTATTTAACTTATTTGACATATTTAACGCATCTGTGGTCGCTCTGATATAAGGACTCGCCAGAGCCTCTAACTCTCAGCCAAGTCTGCGATGCATGTGAGCCTTGCGCGTGGGTTTGGGATGAAATCAGGGTAGAGAGGTTGAGATCCAGGCATAGAAGAGGCCCCAGGAGGTGGGTACGCAGAAGGGGCAAGTGCTCAGTGGGGCAGAATCGCCAGCAGCAGGAGGCATGAGCTGCAAGGTCTGGCAGAGGTCTGGAGAACCTGAGAAGAGCACGGACCCGGGCCTGAGCTGCCTGGTGGGCTGTGTACACACATTTCAGGGACATCCCACTACAGATGCATTGAGGATCTGGGCGGGTGTGGTCCTTCATTTCTGGGTTGCTGGCAGCAGTCTGAGATGGTGGTAGTGACGTCTGACAGTTGAAGCTCCTCGGGGGTGGTCAGCTGAGAGGAGAGCCACAGCCCCATGTCCCCCAGAGGCTGGCTGGGAAGACCGAGGAGACTGGACAGCCAGGAAGGGAGTACCAGCCAGGGCAGGAGAGAAGCTCTATCCTGAAGCCATAGAAGTTGGCTGAGGATGACGAAGCTATGGAATTACTGCCTTATCGTCTCAGTGACCTTGATTCCCAAACCCTTGGTTAGCCTTCTGGTATGGATGGTTACTAGCTATCACCTCAGTAAATCAGCAGGATTCGTGTCCTAACAACCCGCGTTGAGCTCTGAAAGTCATATGCTACTATCGGCAGGGGAAGGGAGGTAGAGGGAGACACGCATGTTTAAATTGAGCCAGTGGCCACTCCAGAGGACTGGCCGGGAGTGGTCACCAGGTGGGGTGGCAGGCTGTAACTGCAAGTCGGAGCTTACTCCAGCATCCTGGAAGAGTATGTTTGCTTCACTGGTTGCCTTCTCAACTTGCAGGCACACATTCTGGCCCTGTTTCTTCCTCTCACGTCACTGGGAGGGTCTCAAATATGCCCTTTTTTTTTTAAAACAAGTAACAGAAACCTAATTCCAACCAGCTTAAGTGAAAAGGAAATGCAAATGAGGAGTGCAGGTGTGCCGCCACTTCTAGGTAGGACCAAGATTCAGGTGATGGAGTAGGGCTTGGTCTCTCCCTCCTGCCTAGCACTGTCTCCCTCCATGTATCCTCAGACTGCCTTTCCCAGGAGGGAGATGACTCCCAACACTCCCAACTTTACCTCCCGCAAGATTAGCCCCTCCTCTGGGAATCAGGAACTTTCTGTCTCCCGACGCCCTTTTACAAATTTAAAACTGGTTTTGCAACTAATATTTGAGATTCTTATCCATGTTGTAAGTACTTACTGAGTTCTCTGAAGTAAAAGACAAATCTCTTCCTCTTGCGAAGCATCTGTTTATGTGCCTGTGCTAGTCCCAGGGGCAAGAGGTACTGTGCCTGAAATCATCTGGACCAGGTACTCATCCCCACGGGGCCGTGGCGGGAAGAGCGCACTGTGATGGACAGCCCCACTCAGGCCTCATGGAATGAGGGAGGGGTAGCTTTTCCAATGACACCGACGAGGAGAGCGCACAGAACACCAGATGCACCATGCGCCACCTCTCTTCCCATTGTCCCTCTAAATAAATTCCAGAACTGTAGCCTCAAGCCCGCCAGCTGTATTTAAGCATTCAGACAGGAAAGGATCGCCAACGCCAATGGTGGCTTTTTTTCTGGAACAGCTCTCTCAATCCCTGATACGGCAACAAACACACAGGTGTAGAGCAGACAGGAGGAATACTGCCCACAATCTCCAAGTCTGCACACTAGGTAACTGCGCTGGCATCTTAGCAGCTGATCTTGTTTGCATTTATAAATTAAGTTTTTAATACCCACACTTGTAGAGGTGAATGTTTTTTGGCATTTGACTTTTGTCTCAGAAGCAAAATGTCATGGTATTTTTTAAAGTGCATAGATTTGAAGCAAATGCAAAGCAAGTGCCTTCTGGCTTGGAAAACAACCAGACTATACTCACCCTAAAATGAGATGTAATGAGTGGCCCACAGAGCACTTATCATTTCTTCCTACAGGGGCCATGCCTTGGCTTGCCCTTTACCGTGAAATTCCAAATACTTTTAGCCTAGTATGTGTGGAAGAATGTTGGAAATGTAATTTACAAGGCCTGGGAGATTCAAGAAATTTGAGATTATACCCAGAAGGGGACAGGCAAGTCTTACAGGTGTCACAAACGTTTGGTGGGAGGCTGCTAAAGAAATAGCTTGTCTGTTTCACTGAATGCCAAAGCAAGTCACGTGGCCATGAACCTGAGGTAGAGGGATGATAGGAATATTCAGTATATGACAAAGGGGGTGACACCCATCAGCAACCCCCGGCATCGCCCTTTTATATCTGCTTGATCACTTCTCTTTTTCCTACTCTAGGTTATAAATTCTGTGAGGACAGTGGACAAATGATTATTTACCTTTAAAATCCCAAGACCCAGCAAAATGCTTGGAGGGGGGAGGGGGAGGGGGAGGGTAATGATTCTCAAACAAGAAGATACAGAAGAATCACCTAGCCTTTGTTGACCATGTAGATTACCCAGGAACAACTCCCAGAGCTTCTCATGCAGAGGGTCTGGGCTGGGTCTCAGGGGTGGGGCAGGATAGGTGATAGGAAAATCACCAGCAGTACGATTGTTGAAGTTGTCTCTGAAGTGGGGTACGTGCACTGCCAAGAGGAATGCGGGAAAGAAATGTGTGCCCCACTACTGTCATCTGTCTTTTCTTCTAACAGAGAAACAAGCTTTACTAATGATTAATGCATGTGCTGACAGTAGCACTTGTGCATAATTAATAAACACATATAAATTAAAGCTACATATTAGAAAGGGAAACTTTTTTAAAAGAAAATAAAAGTGTTTGGAGCCACGACCAAAGATAGCGGAACAAAATGCATGTCTCCTTCCCACTCCTGACACCCATTCCTCAAACGCCCCTCTCTGAGTTGACCCATCAGCACTGTTGTCTCTTTCCTTCTTAAGAGAGCCTGTACATGTTCAAGCATATCTGAACCTCTTTTTCTCTGGACATAGATGGTATATTATTAAAAACATTGGCCAGTATCTTGCTTTCCTTTTCTTTTTTTAACTTAAAAATACAAGTTGTTGACTCCTTCTTACCAGCACCTATTGATGTGTCTTATTCTTTTTACGTACAGGGAAGCAACACAATCAAGTGATTTTTGAGCACTGACTCTAGGACTAGACTGTGTGAGTTCAAATCTCATCACTGCCAACTCCTAGCTGTGTGACCTTGGGCAAGTGACTTACCCACTATGAACCTTAGTTTCCTCATCTGAAAAGTGAGAGTAATAATAACAGTACCTATCTCATAGGGCTGAGAGAATATTAAATGAATGAATGTATGAAAAGTAATTAGAACAGTGACTTCTACATAGTAAGTGCTTTTTATTTAAAAGGATTAGGTGACTGGGGGGAGTGGGTCAAGGAACATATTATGAGACTTTGCCCTACATTAAGATGGTTTCATCCATTCATTCATTCATCCATTCATTTATGTGTTGAGCATTTACCATGTATCAAATAATGAATGTATAGAAGTGAACAAAAAGAATTCACTCTTGCCTTCATGGAGTTGAAATGCAATCACAGCACAGATCATGTAAAACTCCTTATCCCTCCATCCACCCAATTAAGTCTGGAAACCTGTACTTTTCCTTCTCTGTTTTCTTAACTGTATAATAAGCTATGCTCAGTAAATGCTTTACTACTGAAGTAACGGTAAATTCTACCATACAGACATGATCTCAAATATTTGTTATGCAATAGGGATTTAGCGATTCAGAAAATAAATGAAAATTTCTAAGACCTGGCTCCTGTCTGGCAAACTTGTGAGGCTGGGCCATTCCCTTCTGGCTCGGTCTCTCCCCCTTTCTCTCTTCCACCACAATTTACTCTAAAGATCAGGGCCTGATACACTATGCCAGCAGAGAACCACTGGCCCTTATTAAAATGTCTCTACCTTTCCCCAAATCAAGATGTCTTAGCTCTTACTCTCTGACAGAGGCACCAGTCCCCAAAGTTAACACATCAAATATTGATGATTTATAACTGTCTACTGGATACGTGCCACTCCAGGGAAATGCACTCGCTAAAGACGCCATTCAATCCAAAGAAATGAAGATCTAAGAGTAGAATTTTAGGAAGTATACCATTCACGGAAGGTTTTTACAACACGAAGACTAACACGGTCAGCCTTGATAATAACCTCCCCACCCTTCATGGGTGCTAGTCCCTTAAAATTTACAAAATCCTTCAGCATTTTCTTTATCAAAATATTTCTAGGGGCTGATTTCACTATTCCTGCTTTACAGGTTAGGAAACAGGATGACATCAGATGTAAACAACTTATTTTAAATTCAAGGTGCCATAAGAAGCCAGAGCGATTCCAACTCTGATCTTCAGCCTTGATGTTCGGTCGCCTTCCCATCTCACTGTAGCCAGCTCGTCCTGGGGAGAGAGATGGCTCGAAGAAAGAAGACATATTACCAATACCGTAACCTGCCCGTTGTCTCTGAAAATCACACCCCCGATTCAGTGGTGATCAGTTACGAACCCAGTCAACCGTTTCAGCATCCTGCGTGTGGCTGTGATAAGTGTAATTTACACTGAAGTACAAAAGGGGTGTCTGTGATCTCAACTGGAAATGCAAATCTCCCTGCAGCAAGCTTCCTAATTCACTAGTTTTGGGCCAAACAACACTTTTCTCTTGTTCCTGTAGCTGCATTGCCCTCTACTGGGCAAAGCTGGCACCACACCCCGCAAAGCTGCGCTGAATGAGGGGATGTCAGTCACAGCCCTTCCTTGTGCGGATGTAACAATCCCCAGGCATAAACTCCAATCCGCCTGGGTGTAACTCATCCGTGTGCATTATTGAAATAATGGGTCATGTCCTCAGAAATAAGAGTGTCCTTAAAACCCCAGCGTGAAGAATTATCTTCATTATAATGAATAACATTATAACGCTTCCCCTTTTTATTTTAAATTACATATATTTCCTACATTTCAGGGGATAGGGTCCTTATACACACACACACACACACACACACATCATAGAAAGTAACAGGTAAACTTTAAAGTATCTGACCCAGAGATTGCACAAAAATAAGGCGAGACTGAAACTGTACAAGTGCTTCTGCAGAGTCCACACAGAACTTTTTGCTTATTTGTTATTTTTCTAAAATGAATGTAAATGCTTTTAGGTGGATTTGCACTTTCCGGCTCTCCCCAGGATTTTATCACTTCCTATTTTCTCAGTTCACGTTCCCCAAAGCAGACCCAAGATTAAGGACTTGGCTACAACTGGTATATTAGGGAGAGGACCTAGGAGAGTAGGGAGACAGAAGGGAAGGAAAGAAATGCCAAGAAAGGGTGTGTTATGGGATGGATTGTGTCCCCCCAAAAGTTACATGTTGGGGTCCTAACCCTAGTACCTCAGAAGATGTCTGTAATTAGCAGTAGGGTTTTTTAGGAGGTAATGAAGGAAAAATGAGGTCATATGGGTGGGCCCTGATCCAATATGACTCGTATCCTTATAAGAAGACGAAATCTGGACACAGACACACACAGAGAAATTCACATAAAGACACAGGGAGAAGACCGCCACCTACAAACCAAGGAGAGAAGCCTCAGAAGGAACCCTGCTGACACCTTGGTCTTGGACTTCAGCCTCCAGAACTACTCAAGACGATACACTTGTGCTGTTTAAGCCTCCAAGTCCATGGTCCTTTTTTACGGCAGCCCCAGAAAACTAACACCAGGTGTGTGAAGGAGGGGGTCACCACTGTGGGCAACCAGAGCTCAGCCCTCCTGGGGATTCTCTGAGAAACCGCAGGGAACGCACCTCAAAATTGTGCCGCCAGCGAGCAGGGAGGCCGGGCACTTCTCTTGGGAAGGTTCCGTCTGGGCTGAAGGCTGTTCCCATGAGCATATCCAGTTTCCCACGGAAAGACGGAGCAGGTTCTCCTGGTGATGGAGAACAACACTCACAGGCAGAGAAGGAGACAGAGCGGGAGATGGAGGTGAGAAGCTCTTAGCAGGTTAAGGGAAACTGTCCACCTTCCCTGCAGGCAACTCAGAAGTGGGTCAAGGGGCTATAGGGCAAGCAGCAGCAATAAATCTCTATTACCTGTGTTAACGTCTCTGGATATACCGTGCTGCTATCTCACCACTGACTGCTTTGCACAGTTACGGCAATGACGTGACTCCTAAAGTGACCTGGCCCTTTTGCACTACCTGTCCCTTGCCCTTAAGCACCCCTCCCCCGGACTGCACCAGATCTTCCTCCCACCAGCTCACGGGTCTCCTCCAGAGAGCCCTCCTCTGACCACACCAGCTGGTGCTGCTGGAGAGACTCGTCCAGCTTAGGATCCCCGCCACTGTCTCCATCAAGCAGCTGTGCACTTGATGCTAACCACCCCTGGGCCTTTGCACGTGAGGCCTTCTATATGAAGACTTATGTCTACTTTGTGATGTTTCTGAGCCTTAATGAGAGGACAGTGCTTGGCACTGCTGGACAAAACAGGGTGAATGACAGCCATCACTTCACTGTTTCCGCTTGTCCGTTTGTCACATCCCCTTCCCACGACACGCCTTGTTCCTTTAGTATCTGGGTGGAGCTAATGATGAGGCCCCCCCGCATCAAGTGGTGCTTCTCAGCTACAAGTCACTTTCAGACGCAGTCTCAGGAGCCCCCCCCCCCCAACGGCTGAGATGTGACAGAGGGGTCACACCGCCTCACATCCTACAGACTTGCAGACCAGAGGCTGGCGCTGCTGTGTGAGGTGCCCCAAGGTCACCCTACAAGGTTGTGACAGAGCCACACTGAGAACCCAGGTCTCTGGATTCCCGCCGTGAAGTCCGTCAATTTCCAGAGGCTGGTCAGAAACATGAACCCTCATTTCCCGTGCAACACCGGAGGGAGGACTCTGAACAAAAGCAGGGCAGCGAGTCTTGGCTTCCGAGGAAATTCCCCATGAGAATGGACTCTTTCCTTGGCAGGACCTTCTTCTCTCTTAATTGAAATTGTTTTGTTATCTGGTTAACAATGGTCTTCAGCTGCCACCGTGCAATTACACTCCTTTCTGGTTGAGAAAGAAATTTACACGATAGAATACTGGAGGGGCTTATTCCTTCCCCCGGGAAGAACCCATCAGCCTATTTTTCGAAAGTCTGTTTTCTCTCAAAATAATGTCACAGATTAATAACCAACTATTACACTTGTAATCATGCCAAAGGCATCTCAGCTTCTATCTCTGCACTTTCTCCCACCCCACACAGCAGGCAGAGTGATCCTCTGAAAGCGTATGACAGATTGTGACACTGCTTGGGCCAAAAGATCCCAGGCTTCATATCACCATGAGAGTAAAAAGCACAACCATCACAAGGCCCTACATGCCCTGCTCCCCGCCCGCTCCACACCTCTCAGACCTCATCTGCTAGCCCCTCCTCGTTCATCCTGCTCTGGCTTGCCTCTTTGGCCGTCCTTCTACTTTTTAAACACATCAAATGTGTGTATGTTTCTTGTGCGTGTGTGCGCGTGCATGCGTGTCTGTGTGTGTGCGCACACGTGTGCACGCAGGGCCTTTGCACTTACTGTTTCCTTTGCTGGAAATTTCTCCCAGCTTTGTGCACGTCTAGCCTGATGCAACCTTTAGGACTTTGTTTAAATATCACCTCTTTACTGTGTTCTTCTACACAGGAAAGGATTTGCTTGTGTGATCTGCCGCTGAATCCCCAGCTTCTACAACACTGAATAAATAAATATTTGTTGAAGCAAAAGACTCAGTAAAAATGGGGGGATAGACGTAGTGTTTGGGTGTTCGTTTACTAGGGTGTTGTACGTTTACTTGAAAGTAATTCCAATAAGGAATCAAATTTATGCAATGGATAGCTTATCTCCCACTCTAAGTATGTAAAGATCTTTATGACTGGCCTCTTGTACTGTAGGGAAGTGAGTGCAGCTCTCTGACAGTTGCAGAGAGAGGACTGATGGTCTGTGAAATTTCAAGCTCAAACGTTAGCAATGACGTCTCACTGTCAGTCAGGCAAATAAGACAAGGAGGAAACAGATCTCAACGGACACGCAGCCCTTGAAATTGATCGTTTTCATAACCTGAGGTTGCATAATCCTCTATGAGTCTGACTTAAGTCTCTCATGTTGACTGTCCATCAACACCTATGATGTGATTAAAGGAGAGAATGCTCTTAGGAGGGACACTGTTTTGGTTCGAGCTTCCTCAGAGCAGCCCCTGAGAAAAGGATTGGAAGGATGCAATTTATTGGGGAGTTGATGCCTGGAAACAACAGGAAAGAAAGGGAAGGAAACCAAGGAAAGGAGCCTTAACAAGCAAATGATCACTGAAGACAAGAGGAACTCAGTCGCGTTGGGAACTCTGGGAGACAGAGGCTCCTGGAAAGGACAGTGTGTGGGGTCTGCGTGGTACAAACAAGCTGGTCTGTCAGCGCTTCCGGAAGCATCCAGAGGAGGAGAAGGTCAAGAGGGGCCCTGCCAGGCAGAGACGCTGAAGCCAGTGTGGGCAGAGCACACAGGGGCACCTGACACAGATGTCAGTTCACACACCTGGGTGTTCCAGACATGTGACAGTTTCTCCAACAGCTGAATTTAAGGCTTCCTGTGAGCCGCCATCCCCTGGGCGGCAGATCATCTACTTACACCTCCCCTCACTCTCACACCAGGGATGCATAACAGAACTCCAAAGACAATATGGGAGATGAAAGCATCTGGGGCTCTGGTTTAGGGTCCTGATGGTTAATTTTATGTCTCAACTTGGCCTAGGACACAGGACCCAGATATTTCATCAAAGACCAGCAGCCTAGATGTCATGGTGAAGGTAATTTTTAGCTGAAAATAACATTTAAATCAGTAGACTTTGAGTAAAGCAGACTGCCTGCCATAATACGGTTGGAGATCCAATCAGAGGTAAGAGAAAAAAGACTGACCTTCCCTGAAAAGGAGGGAATTCTGCCTCCAGACTTGAGGCTGAAACATCTGCTCTTCCCGTGATCTCCAGCCTGCCAGCACACCCTGCAGAATGTGGACTTGCAGGTCACGTGAACCAATGCCTTAAAATACACCCCCCCTCCGTATACAGAAAGACAGACAGGCAGACACACACACACACACACAGCCTATTGGTACTGTTTCCCTACAGAACCCTAATTTTTTTTTTGTGGTACGCGGGCCTCTCACTGCTGTGGCCTCTCCCGTTGTGGGGCACAGGCTCTGGATGCGCAGGCTCAGCGGCCATGGCTCACGGGCCCAGCCGCTCCGCGGCATGTGGGATCTTCCCGGACCGGGGCACGAACCCGCGTCCCCTGCATCGGCAAGCGGACTCTCAACCACTGTGCCACCAGGGAAGCCCCAGAGCCCTAATATTGATCATCATCTATTTGCTTAGGAATTCTTGGGAACATCACTGTTCCTTCCAGCCTCTGTTCACACTTACCCACAGATGTAAGACAAGGTCTGTATGGGTCTAGCTGTCACTCAAGTACTCTGTGCCCCTGTAGGAGGGATGGAAACACACCTGGCTGTTCTCTCATGTCTCTGGGACCAGAAGGATCTCTCTGAGGTGTGTGTGGCCTTCTCCACCTGAGCACGCCAAGGTGGCTGTTTCTATAGTACAAGCCCCGTGACATACTGAGTACAGAGCAATTTCACGAGATTTGCTACCTCACCAGTCTCAGCCCAGGACGCTCCGGCTTGGAGTCCTCAAACTTATATTCCTATTCCCCCAGCCCCTTGCCAAAACTGGGTGGGGAGTGCGTTTGCAGAAGGCGTGAAAGGAGGAGGGAGCGGGGCTTTTTCTCAGGGACCCGGCTAGCAAATGTCCCAGGCTCTCCCCCACCAGGCATCAGCCTGTCTTTACTATCTTCAATTGTCATTTGTTCCTCCTGTTCTCTACCTCTTTTTTTTTTTTTCCTTGTAGGATGTTTTTATAGTTTTATGCTAGTTCCTCTTAATTACTCATCTTTGAAGGAGATAAATTCTTCTGAACCAGCTATGGAGAAGTCAAGAGTGTGTTTCAGACATGCAGGAATTTTCTTTGACCCAAGTTTTGGTTTGTTCAGCCTTTACATCTCTCCAGGCAATGGGAAAAAAAACTGGCTATGAGACTGCTCACACTGTAAACTCTCTCTTTCTTCCGCTACACAACGACACACTGCTGTCTGCAAACATGGTTGCTCTGTGACGCTTCACTTAGACCCACCACCTTGGTTTCTCAGATTGAAACTGAATCCAGGGCGACTCCATCTGTCTGCCCATATTCCTGTTTCCCAAACCCTACCTCCAAGGAATTGACGTTCTTCACATCAAAGTCTGCTTTCTCGGCTTCAAGAACTGTCTTTTCCGGGTGTTTCCTGAGATTCGCAGTTTCTTAAGACACCCACTTCCTCTGACACACCCCCCTATGAAACTTCGATTTCTTTGGCCTGCCTTTCTTTCCACCTACATCATGGTTTGGGTTTCAACAATCTTCTCCCTCCACTGAAGCTGGGGTTTGTATTTCTGCTTCTTCAGGTGATTTTCTGCCACCATGTTCAAACCAGATGTCTCTTATGGGCTCGCTGTCTATTCTGAGTGGGCAAGGGGACTGGCTCTGCTGAGTCCTGTGTTCTGCTGTACCTGATTGTTTATGTTTGAAAATGCAGGGCCTGAGTTCTCTGAACTGAGAAGCTCAAAAGGTCTGGCAACTGAAAACCCTTCCCTCTCAAAACTTCTCTATCTGCGATGTACTTAACAAGTCTGCTTTAAAACTCAAAAGGCAAGACTTGACTTCTGTGTTACCTGAGATGTGTCCAAACTGCCGTATCCTGAAACAGTGGATGCTTTAACTTGCCTGGCAGGACGATGGATTTAAAAAAGTATTTACTGGGAATAAAAACACACCAGCTAACGGTATCAAATGATTATCCTGCCACACAATGTAACAGATAACATTTCAGAGCTAAAACACTAACGCAAGGGCTAAATAGCTTTTTAAAAAATAAATTAATTAATTTATTTGTTTACGTTTGGCTGCGTTGGGTCTTCGTTGCTGCACACGGGCTTTCTCTAGTTGCGGTGAGCGGGGGCTACCCTTCGTTGCGGTGCCCGGGCTTCTCATTGCGGCGGCTTCTCTTGTTGTGGAGCAAAGGCTCTAGGCACCCGGGCTTCACTAGTTGTGGCTCGCGGGCTCTAGAGCGCAGGCTCAGTAGTTGTGGAGCACGGGCTTAGTTACTCCACGACATGTGGGATCTTCCCGGACCAGGGCTCGAACCCGTGTCCCCTGCATTGTCAGGCAGATTCTTAACCACTGTGCCACAAGGGAAGCCCTAATTATCTTTTATTGTGATGTGGTGAATCATTTCAGACAAAATAAAAATTAAAAATAGATAAGAACCAAGGAACTGCAAAGGACAGCATTTTGGGAAAGAATCTTTAACCATCTTTCCTAAAGCAATCAATCTCTCATTCTCTTGCTCTCTCTAAGGCTGTGTTCTGACTTAAAATACTAAATCTTTTATCCCCCTTTTTC
Organism: Neophocaena asiaeorientalis asiaeorientalis; assembly: GCF_003031525.2. Classification (NCBI taxonomy): domain Eukaryota; kingdom Metazoa; phylum Chordata; class Mammalia; order Artiodactyla; family Phocoenidae; genus Neophocaena; species Neophocaena asiaeorientalis. The sequence goes on from NW_020172742.1 coordinate 677,280, forward strand.
AGTGATCTGACCACCATGTCAGATTTGTTACACAAAAGACATGATAAAACTTGCTATGATTTTGTCAGAGGCAGTATTATCTAGAAATCAATGATAGTATAGTTAAAACTATTTTGATAGGCATCTACTCTTGAGATACATATTACACTTCCCCTCTCTCCCAGTAAACTATTATTCCCAAGACCTGCAAACTACACCATAGCATATTTTTAGAGCCAAACTAATGACTGCTTGGTGGTAATATAAACTAGCATCGATTAATATTTTTAAATGTTAGTTACTCTTTCTCTGACACAGACTTGGAAAGGACTTCAATTTCTCTTGGCATTATCTTGTCTGAAAAATAAACTCTGAAAAGGTGTTTATTTGTATATGCAAAGACTTTCTTTTATTCTGTTTTACATGAAATATCATAGACCTTCCTGCAGAACACACTGCAACTGTTTGTCTTTGGTCAGGCAGTTTTGCAATGGCCTGTGCCCAAAGCAATAACATTCTGACATTTAGATGGTATCCAATGTCTCAAATGGGTTGTTTCATTTTTGGTTTTTGGTCTAAAGGAATGCAAGGTGATCCAGAAGCTTCAGTGCTCAGAAGTGAACGGCAAAGCAAGGTCAGTGATTCTGCAGCCACAAAACAAAGATTTCAACTGAAAAAAGTGCATCAGGAGAGGAAGTCTGACCAGAAAGTGGACAAGGATGAAGAGGACAAAGCGTGGTGCCAGACGACCCGGGTTCATGACATTATTCAAGTCTGGTAACCGCCCTGCGCCTTGTTTTTCTCATTGTAAACCTGGGGAAAAGAATAACCCCCCAGTGGAACTATTTTGGGGGAAAGTTGGCAGATGAAAACACCATGCAAACAAATATAGACGCCAGCTGCCATTATTAACAAAGCCCTGCTTTGTATTGAAAACCACACACAGGACAATGCATCTCTTTGCTGTGTCTTCAGATCGTCTCTGTATTAGGCTGGGATCCCTAACAGCAGAGTCTGAAACTAGAATCCTTAATCGGGGAGGAAGATGGAATAGGGCGAGGGGAGAAGCCCAGCCAAGATGTGGTTTCGGCTACGGTCCAGCCTCAGCCTGATTCCACGGGGAGCTCCGAAGTGTGAGTGACCACGGAGTCAGCTTCACTTGCGGCAAAGGGAACTCTGGGATCCCTCCATGTTTCACTGGCTGCGGGGGACGTGGGAGTGACACGATGTCCCAGGCCTTTCCAGGTGAGACAGCCCTGTTTGTCAAGGGCAGCTGTCCAATGAAGGGTACAGCTGTAAGCTGTCAGCAGCCAGCCCTCCCTCTACTGGGGGAAGGATGCCCCAGCTGGGCAAAGGATATCTGGACCGAGCACCAAGGGCCTCTCCTACGATCACCCTTCTGACCCACAAACATAACATCACCCAGATCTTCCTCACACTGACCCCTGTGCAGAGTCAAACTCTCCGCTCGTCTACTCAAAGCCTTCAACTCCAAAACCAGCAGCAACTTAAGGAAGAGAAACTGGAAGTCAGTTCCAAAGTCACTAGCTATGTACGGGTTAACACCACCACTCACAGGCAAAAGCGAGATCTAAAAAGAAAGGTTTGCCTCTGTTTATAGGGCCAGCTGACACCTAATGAACTGCCACTGTGTGCCAAGGCCTCTGCTAGTTACTGCCACGTGGGAGGTCACGCTATCCTTATAACCGCCCTATGAAATCACCGGACGTTATCTTCCCTCCACCCAATTTTTAATTTTATGATTCAGGAGAACTGAGGTTCACCTGGGAGACAGAACGTAAGATGTTAGTACTCCAAATCACCAGGACCGGAGAAGCTCTTTGAGACCTCCTAGTTCATAATTAGAGGATGCTGAAAGGCACTGTTGGTACCTACCAACATTAAGTCCAATAAGTAAACGTCTGGCAGCCTCTGTGTGCGCCAAGTTGCACGCAGGGGCAGTGAAGAACAGAGCAGTCAGGCCTGGTCCCTGCCTTCTAAGAGTTTACAGAAGGGTGGGGGGGTGTTGGTCACACGCAAGATTGCTCATTGAACGTGGTATCTCCAAAGAGAGCCAAAGCATTAGTTCAGGATGCCTTTACTGAACACCTACTATGTGCCAGACCTTGAACCAGGAGTAAAGGACAGAGAGGGATAAATAACAGTTTCTGCTGCAGAAAGGTGTACGATCTAATGATCTGATTTGCTCTTAATGTTTCACCTTCTGGCTCTTAAGTCTTTATCTTTAAACCTTATCTCCACCTCAGTGTTGTGTTTCACAGATTCCAGAGTGGACATGGCGGCAGCGGCACCACGGGCTACATCATTCCACAAACTCATTCACGTGCAATGTGTCAAGCCCTTAACGGAGAATAAAGACTGACATTTGTCCTACTGGGACCACATCAGGCAAAGTAAGAACTCAATTAGATATTCTTTACTTTGGTAAAACAGAAAAAGCACCTTCCTGGAGAATGAGTTGAACATCAGCCATAATCTAGAATAATCTGAGTTGCAAGAGCTGCCATTTCAAGTAGATACGTTTAATTTATTGGAATAAGAACATTGGTTATGCCAAGCATTTCAAGTATCCCAAAATGCTAACACTAATTTAATTACTCCCCCTTTTCCACTAGATTTCATCCTGATGCCACCTGGGAAACCAGAAGTCATTTCTCTTTCTGAAATGAGTGGGGGTTCATCTATCTGTGACTAATGGCACTGGTCCATTTCTGCCTCACATTAGAGCTATTTTTGTACATATCTTGCTTCTTTCCCCTAAAAATCCCCTTTTAGAGTTTCAGCCCTTTGAAGTCAAAATACTTGTTCAGATTACTCTTTGCCACCTTCATGGCACTGAGAAGGCGTTCAATCAATGCTGACTGAATGGCTGGCTAGACTGGTGCAAGGATGGCTGAGTAACGGAAGGAAGAACACTGCATTCCCGGCTAATATTCTCGGGGGTCTGACGAAGACTACAGGGCATGATCTGATTCATCCAGGACAAAGAATGAAGGGAGACGGACTTAGGGATAGAGCAGCTGCCAGTGGTAGGAACCACTGACAGAGGACATAAGCCTTGCACACAGTACATATTCAGGACTTCTCTCTGCGTCGTGTCTGAATAGCACAGATGCAGACTGGCTTAGGGATTTCCTGAACACATAAATTAGGAGTCACCATACTTGCCAAGAAAACCTAGCAACTCAAGCATGGAGCAGGGGCCACTATCTCCTGGGCTACATTAGTGACTACTGCCCACATACCCTGTCCCACGCCTGCTCCCAGACATCTAAAACACTTTCAAGAAATGACATTTAGAGATAAATACTGGTACCTAGTTTTCCTGGATGGTGGTACCGGAGGTTGACTGTTTGGCATCTCAACATCTATTATTCCTTCTGCAAGGGACAGTATCAACTTCCTTTTGAAGATCCACTTCTCCCCAGTCTGAGCCCATCTGGACTCACAGTGTGGCATGTGATATAGGTCTAAGACAATTGATGCATCACACCCCCTGAGCCATAATGGGTGGTTCAAAGGTGGGTATGTGACTTAGAGGAGTCCAGTAAGAATGAAGTTTAGAACTTTTGCTACGCATTCTAACTAAACAAAATGTTCACTCTTCCACTGGATTTGAACCTAGAAGGATACAAAAATAGGTGTTGCTAGCAGCCACTTAGACCATGAAGAAAGCCTTTCCGAAAATAAAGCTACCACACAGAGGAAATGGGAGACAATGGGATACAGGAGCCCCTGCATCAGGTAGCACCTAAAACAGACGCCCCTGTGGACTTTGCTTCTACATGATCCAGACAATTCCTCTTGGACTTAGAGCCAATTCGCGTTGTTTTCTGTCACTTACAACCAAGCGCCCTGAGAGAGGATACCAAATGCCTTGAAAGAAGGGTTACCAAACAATTAAAATTCACGCTAAACAATGGCTACACCCGATGCGGTGGGTGCCCACCCCCGTCCCTCTGTCCACCCGGGCAGAGGTGAAAACCACAGCTTCAGTGCACAGAAATCATACGTGCTCATGGCTTCCTTTCTCAATTGCCCAGATTTCTGTCTGAGGACTTTCTCTGACCACAGGAGCATGACTGCCAGCCCATTCGTATGGCAAAATGGGAAGTTAATGCCCCCAAAAGCAAATGTCAACCGTTGACGGATAGGAGTTGGCTACCCCTTCGTGGGACCGTTCTGAGGTCGGTTTTACAAAGCACATCTGGTAGAACTAAGCTCTGGTTGCTCACAGTGGTAACTCACTCACTGAAGCACTCTTTACTGATTCTCCTCCCTTCCTGTCTCGTTTCCACATCCCCTCACCGTGCTACCTGGGATCATCTCCCAAATAAACAATTTGTACTCACAACTCGTGTCAGGGTCTGTCTGGTGGGGGACTCAAACTTAGAAAATGATTAATAGAAAAGTGTTTCTGGACAGCATGAGGAGGGAGAAGAGGGAATACCGAGTGGACCCAGACAGAACACAAGTCAGAGAGAGAAGACACCACCACTCAGAAGCCATTCTGAAGCCCACAGCACAACTGTTAGGACAGTGAGCTCATCTCAGTGACCCAAAGCCTTCCCTTCTCAGTCATAATGAAAGTAACGTGAGATTCGGAACCCTGAGATCTTACATCTCTACCACTTCCTGTTAGTGTTAATTGTCAGGAAGTGACCCAACATCTTTAAATCTTGTTTTTCCTCATCAGGGGATAATGATACCTTCGGTAAAGAGTGGTTTTAGGATAAAGAACAAAAGATGGGGAAATGATTTGTAAACAATAAAGCAGGCAAAAGCAACAATTTCTGATTCTTGAGTACAGAAAAGGCAATATTTCCAGACTAAAGCCACATCTGAACATAAAGGAGAAAATCACACTGAAAATGCAAAGTGAAAACATTCTCCCCCAGGAGATTACTCCGACTTGAAAAACGGTAAGAACGTGACACAAATGTGTTACGTCCATATTAGATGGTGCCACCTCAGGAGTTACCAGTTTACTCTGATCCTTCAAATGAGAAGTAGAGTATTAATACAAATTCATCACCTACAGACACTGCAAAAATAAGACTGGTCGAAAAGAAGATGGGATATGTTATTCTTTGAAGGTCCCAGCTGGATATTTTCGAAAAGGAAGGCAGCAGTAAAAGTGTTTTATAGCCTTAGAACATTAACTAATTTAGAATCAGGAGTTTACTGCTTCACCAACATTTATGGGATTACAGATTTATCTAAAACTTTGTTTCTGTCCCACACACCCAAGGTGATTAATGGGCCAGCTGCTGGTTATTAATCTTCATTTCCTAAAACAAAACTAGCTCCATGTTTCTTGCAGACTGTACATCACACACACAAACCGTATCCTGGAAGCCAAATTAAGTTTGAGTCAATAGCCCGTTAGAGCCAAGAGCTGTGGGCAAGAGCTGTGGGGAATTCCATGTCTAGACCTGCGGTGATCAAACCACACTGAAATGCAGGAAGGTTCTGGAAACACTGTATTTTCTCATTTAGCAAACAGCATGTGGCTTTACACCTTGTTTTGTTTTTTTTTTTTCATTCCACTCTATTTTTGTATAGATATTTTCTCTCTTAAAAACTGGGCTACAGGGCTTCCCTGGTGGCGCAGTGGTTGAGAGTCTGCCTGCTGATGCAGGGGATGCGGGTTTGTGACCCGGTCCAGGAAGATCCCACGTGCCACGGAGCGGCTGGGCCCATGAGACATGGCCGCTGAGCCTGCGCATCTGGAGCCTGTGCTCCGCAACGGGAGGGGCCACAACGGCGAGAGGCCCGCGTACCGCAAAAAAAACAAAACAAAACAAAAACAAAAAACTGGGCTACAAAGACAAAGTGAAAAGAAGGGCTGAGCCAACATCCATCTAATGACTGGCCAGAAGCAAGGAAAAAATTCTTATGAAGCGGAATACTAATAACATGAATATGGATTGTGAGTTTAGCATGTTTCAAGAGGTGCTAAGTGTTTAGTTACCATTTTATGTCCGTATCAAACGTAGAAACTGAGACTCAGAGAACTTTAGTGATATGCCCAATATCATACAGATTATTTGTGGTACATCTCAGATCTGAACACAGTTTGTTCCAGAGCTCTGCTCTTAACAACTACTCCATCTGTACTACCCACAAGAAACAAGCGATTTGACTTTAATAACCCTTATTAAACATAAGGAATGAAAGGATGCACTAGAAAATTGCTCAGACTTTCACTACTCTTTGCCAGAGTAGGTGGTCTTTTACAGAAACGTTCAAACTCAATTTGAAACTGACATACTGCAGCCTGTCACCTGCCACTGGGTGGTGGTTGGTCTTAGATTGTTTGTCACTAATGGTCTACCAGATGCCCAGAGTGAGAAGCAGCTTGGATTGCTTGGAACGAGGCTGGGAGAGGTTAGAACAAAGGAAGTTTCAGATATAAGTCCAATTTTTACCTTTTGTCATGCCAGATAAGAAGTTACTCTATATGGATGTGCCAGTTTGGAACACCAGTTGCTGGAGTTGACAACCAATACTGATCATCAGAGGGGCTTCCTTCCTCTGCTAGGTGGTACAGGAATCCCAAAGAGGTTAATTCAACATAAGAAATTTGAGGGACTTCGCTGGTGGTCCAGTGGTAAAGAATCCGCCTTCCAATGTAGGGGACCTGGGTTCGATCCCTGGGTCAGGGAACTAAGATCCCACACGCCACGGGGCAACTAAGCCTGCACGCCACAACTACTGAGCTCCCGTGCCTCAGTGAGAGAGCTCATGTGTCCCGAGCTACGGAGCCCATGCGCTCTAGAACCCGTGTGCCTCAGCTACCAGAGCCCACCCATCTTGGAGCCCGTGCACCACAACTAGAGAAGAAAAAAACTGCACTCCACAACTAGAGAGAAGCCTGCCCGGCACACCGAAAGATCCCGCGTGCCTCAGTGGAAATCCTGCGTGCCGCGACTAAGGCCTGACTCAGCCAAAAATAAATAATAAATAAATCTTAAAAGAAACCACACACACACACACACACACACACACAAGAAATCTGATGAAGGGCTTTTCGATCTACACTAAAGTATTTGCGGATCAAGGTCATTTAGTTCGTTCAAAGTCGTAGGTCCCAAATTCCCCAGGATTCAGACCTTTCATGTTCAGATTAGCCACTGGATTTTGACACTGAGTTTATGATCGGTCCCCACCTTAGAGGACCTGCACTGTCCGTGGGTACTGCATGGGAGCGAAACACTGGGCTACAGCAGCCTCAGAACGGGTCACCTTTACTCTCCTGCCCTAGTCTTAGAAACTCAAAATCTCTCCTTAAAATGAGGCTGAACTTCTTCTAGCTCTCCCTTTCTCACACAAAGAAACACTTAAATTAACTTTCTCGTGGGAAGCCCCTGGGAAGAAGCAAGGAAATATGGCTCTCATTCTTTCGTGATAAGAGTACAAAAATTAAAGCATACTTAATTTCTCAATTCTCTTCCCTTGCCACATCTATTTATACCACACTTCACGGACTTTCCTTGCCTTGTGATGGGGATGCGGCCAGGATGAATGGGCATTCTCTGCTCCAGTCGTCTTACCTCTGATGCCCACTCCCCAGAGGAAGCCAGTCCTCCCAACTTCTAACATTCACCTCCACATTTCTATAGAGCATTTATCTGCTCTATGTCAATATTATAGTTTTTCTAGCATTTGTTAACTTAGTATTTTTTAAAATGAAAATTCGACTTTTACCTTACCCCACAAAACAAACCCCCCCCCCCCCCCCCACTTCTTGGATATTAAACCAATATTCAGCGGTGTGGCTTTGTGAATACTGTTCATAGTTAATCCTGTAGCATTCTGTGATTTCACTGCCTTCTCTGTATAACTTTTTGCTTTTCCTGGAATTAATCATTGCCTCACTTGTTATTTATCCATCTAGCTTTCGATCTTCCTGCTAACAAGCCACTGCTCGATCTTACAGCATAACCATAACCTCTCAATATACTTTTATCATATCAAGTAGCCTATCAGGCTTCTTTTATTCTTGGAAAAATTCTGGATCCTTCCTTCTGTCCTCCTTAACCTTGGACTGGCTGCTCTCCAGGCTACTCCATACCCTTTGTTCTAACACTTCGCCTTACCATTATCTTGGGAATTTCCTTCTTACTTCTTCCTGCTGAGACATGGAGAGGATGGGGATGGAGCTGCTCTGCTACAACCGTGAAGCGACAGCATGAGCACAAATGCCAAGGAGGGCAAAACAAAAAGAAAGAGCATGCTTGGGTCTCCAATCACGTGGTTAACCTACCCTTTCAACTCTAGTCTATCTTCCCCAGATGCCTTGTTGTTTGAAAGGAATCATCTTTTTTTTTTTTTTGAGCCACTGTAGTTTTCTGTTACTTGTATTAATAGCAAAATGCATTCCAATCTAAAACAGACACTGTGAGATTAAGTGACTTGTCCTCATTCACACAACCTGCAAGTCAAAGGCAAAAATGGAATGTGATCTACACAGGTCACACAAAATACTGTGACTATTACTATCTACTATGTGGTGAGCAACACGTTAAAAATTTTTATATTGTCCTACCCTGTGAGGTAGAAATTATCTCCATTTTTCAGATAGATATTGAATATCTTGCCCAAATTCTTATAAATTGGGGCACTGCAGAGTTAGAATTTGAACTCCAGCCTGTCATCTATGTCTATGTATTTAAACACCATTATATATCATCTTCCTCTACGTGGTTCAGTGTTGCTGCTTTGCATGTGGGGAGTCACCACAGATTCAAAACAATTTTAGATTTTTGTTCTTGGCGTTTGTGGCAGGCAATCTCTAAGCTGGCCCTCAATGAGCCCTGGATCCTGGTACTCATGCCCGTGGGAAACCCCTTTCCTTTGTGTGTAAGTGGACCTGGTACTTGTTTCTAACAAAGAGAATATGGCAAAAGTGATGGAATGTCACTGCCGAGATTAGGCAACAAACGGCTGTCTTCCATCTTGCTATCTTGCTGCTTCTCTCTGACGATGCAGGCTACCATGTTGCAAGCTATCCGATGGAGAGGCCCACGTGACAGAGAACTAAAGGAAGCCTCTGACCAACAGACAGTAAGGAACTGAAGCCTTTAGTCCAGCAGTCCAGAATCCTGACAACAATCACTTCAGTAAGCTTGGAAGTGGATCCACCCTCAGCCAACACCTAAGATGAGACAGCAGTCTCAGGAAATACCTTGACTAAAGCCTTGTTAGGAACACACAGGACTCAGCAAAGTCATGCCCAAAGTCCTGAGCCACGAAGCTGTGAGATTAAAAAATGTGGCTTTGTTTAAGTCACTAATTTGGGGGTGGATGTGCTAAACACCAGCAGATAACTAAGACAGCAGTGTCCCTACATGTGCACACCTGCAGAGCTTAGGAAATCCACGTGGAAAACACCAACACCACTGTGGAGGTTACGGTTCGAAGAAAGGCTTTCCACAAGACAGGGGTAGGCGGTCAAAATTGTTTGCAGCGACCCATTTTTGAAACACGAAATTTAGACACTTTTTTTGGTTAGATGACGCATTTGGCTGAAGTTCTTGCCACAAACAAGGTTTTCCACCATTCTAGGAAAGTCTTTTTAAGTAATTAGAGGCAGAAGTAGACTTTCACGTTCAGTTACGACTCAGGACGGTCCTACAGATTCAATCATTAAGCTTTTATCCATAATAAAGCAACGAGCATGGAGCAGTGACATTCTTAATGAAGTTGGGTTTCCAGAATGTGTATGATTCCTTACCTGTTGATGCAATGCATCTTTGTCTCCTCCTGATTTCTTTTCATGGGATATTTGGAAAGACAACACTTCATAATCAAGGAATATAGAGAGGCCAATGACAGGTAAATGGCTTTACTAAATGCTTTCAAGCTTCTCCAAAGATCTTAGCCTGCAGAGAAGATGAGTCAGGGTTGGTTCCTAAACAACAGCTTACTTTACACCACTGGTTTTTATTCCAACTTAATTAATCTAGAGAGACGCACGAAGCAATAAGTGCTTACCATCCTCCACAAATCCTAATGATTATGTCTGAGCATTTTATCACTCTGTTTTCTTGTACTTGCGTCCATCTTTTAAGAGGGCTTTCTAACTTATGTTCAAGGTCTTGCTAGAAAAGTGAGTGGTGAGAAATTCACTTTGAACAGTGTGACGGCTGAATTGTTTAAGTGACAGCAGTTTATATCAGAAAGGCAAGGACCTGAACTGTTGAGTATTTAACTTACAACAAAACAGAGAAGGTGGGAGGGGCTAGGACTTAGAATTCACCACCACAACTCCAAGGCAGCAATCGAGACCCAGTGTCCCAGGTGAAGGCATCCTCACATTCCATTCTAGAAAAGACTGGGTCAGGTGTTGAAACGGCTCAGCCTTAGTGGTCTGCTAGCTAAGTAAACAGACCCATGCTGACTCTTTGATCTTGCATTAGGTCTGAAAGGTTTACTGTTCCCTCCGTGGGTTTGCAGAAAGCATGTATTTTAATCCTATCAGAACATTTCTCCAGAAACTCTACATCTATCACCAGAGATGGTACTTGAGCTATGAGGCATCAGCTATATACGAAGCTGATGGCTCAGCAGCGGAAGCCCTCCTCACCAGGGAGACTAGGAAAGGGAATTCTGAGGTTGGTGCTTTAATGAGACCACACACAGAGCTATGGCTCCAAGCCCTATGATCCAGCTGCTTCTATTGTTTGGGTCACGTTTACAGTTTCTGCAGAACTGCAAGGCTGTCGCTCAAAATGATGCATGACCATTAATTCGTTGGTCAGTCCAAGCATGGAGGTTTGGCTGGGACAAGGCTATGCAGGAAGGAGGGTGAAAATTCATGGGGCTGAAAAGATCGAGGAACTTGAAGACAAGTCAAATTGAAAGTGTAGCCGACTGTCAGGGTCAAAATTGTTACTGTGCATTTCCTGTTATATCAAACCCTTTTGATGTAATATCTCATTTAAACCTCACGGGGCCCCTGTAAGACGATGACTACTTGCTGTTTCTCTCTATGGCATCTATTTAGAGTTGAGGAAGCTTAGGATCAGAAAGGCAAGGTGACTTGGTCAAGGTCAGGGTTCTTAGGTAGAAGAGCTGGGATTTGAGCCTGGATTTGCCAGCATCTAAAGCTACGCCGGGCTGCCTTCTAAAACTTGGCTCAGAGGGTGAGGGAGAGATGCTGAGACAGCAGGACCCTAACCAGGAAAGGAGATGAAGGGAAGGAAGCACAGCCCAGTGAGAAGTCCTGAGCCAATAACACGGTGACAGTGGCTTTACCTGTAGCATCAGGGTCCGAGTCCAGATGGGGCCTCAAACTCCACTCAGCAAACAGGGATTCTGTGGAGGGCCACTGTGTCCCCAGGAAAGGAAAGATCCGGGTGTTAGTTCATTCAATCCGCCATCCATTCATTCAACAAATATTTATTAAGCACCTACTGTGTGCCAGGTACTAGATACATAGTGATGAGAAGAGTGGTAAAGTTTCCTGCTCTAACAAGGGTACGTTCTAGTATAGGAGATACGTAGGGAGGTTTGTAGATAGATAGACGATTTCGAACGGCAGTAAAAGCTTTAAAGAGAACAAAAAAAGTCATAACATAGATTAATATAGATTTCTTAGGGTACTATTGAAGTGGCAGTAAGAGAAGGTTTCTTTGAGCTGAAAGATCATAGAAAGAGCCAGCTAGACTAGGGTACCAGGTAAGGGATGTGCATTCCAAGCAGCAGTGGGATGTGCAAAGGCCCTGAGGTAGGGACAGGCTTGGCATATTTGAGGAGCAAAAGAAAGTCAGTCTGCTTGGAGCACAATAATTAACAGGGAGGCAGAAAGAGAGAAGATACAATAAAAAAGACCTTGTCATCTAATGGTAAGTGTGATAAGAAGCCACCGGAAGGTTCGAAGTAGGAGACTAGCAGGATTTCAACGGGGCCTGGAGGCTGGGAGGAATGAAGGGCTGCTGCCCTTCATTCCAACCAGAGCACTGGCGGTGCTGAGATGTAGGTCACAGGAAGTTGGCGTTGAGAGAGTGAGGTCAGGGCTTGGTGGGAACAACACTGCGGTGGGCGTGGGGGGCAGAAGCCTCAGTGGCCACGTGGGAGAAACCCAGGGGATCCCAGGGTCAGGCTCTGGAACCTATAACCAAATGCCGTGCCTTCCTGGCCACTGATTCAGCATCCATATTGACACTCGGTCTGGGTGCAGGGATTCAGTGCACTGAGAGAGTTGCTTTTCTACTTGGAGAGAGAAATTAAACAACTAAATGAAATAATTACACTTTAGACTAAGTGCTCTGAGATAGAGCGGCTGGACGCTGAGCTGCTTTAGATCAGAGAAGGTCCCAGTGAAGAGGTGACTCCTGAAAGAACCAACTCGCAAAGGAGAGGTGAGAGCACTCGAGGCAGAGAGAAGACTGCGTACAAAAGCCCAGAACCAGGGGACACGATGCCCTGTTTGAGGTAAAGGACGTCAGCCAAGGGCCTTGGAACTCTGCCAGCAGAGCGGAGATGCCTAGTAGATAAAGCTGAGGCTGGTCAGGGCAACTCATGTTGCCACGATCAGAGCACGGAATTTATCCTAAAGCATATAAGGGTTTTCTCGAGAGGAAAAGCACAAGTCACTCTTTTATATTTTTAAAAAGTAATAATAGTTAAATATTAACTGAGGACTTGATCTTGAGCAAATATGTCTCTGTTGTTTTTACTAGGTGCCATTAACTGTTGTAAGCACTTCACTTATGTTAAAGCTCTTCCTCCTCAAAGCAGCTCTTTGAGCTAGCTAATCCTTTCCTCATTTTGCATATCAGAAAAATAAAGAACAGAGAGGTCCAGCAAGTTGCCAAAGGTCACACAGCTCATAAACAGCTTACCCAGAATTTGAACCTGCCTTTGACTCCCAAGTCAAAGACAACCAAGGGCAGGAAGTCACAGGGAGACGTGAAGAGAAAAAACATGGGCGGGGTTAGCATCTAGGTTCATCCTGAGCAAAGCAAGTAGAGCTTTTTTTCCACTTTATCCCTCTCCTATGGATTCACTCAAAGAGTATTTATTGAGCATCTACTATGTTCCAGACCCCATGTTAGATGTTACAGATCTAAATCAGACAAGAGAGCAAAATCAGACAGACAGAGATCCCCCTTTGTGGAGTTTCTGTCTGTTGGGGGTGGTGGAACACATATATTTAAAAAGTACAGAAATAATACGAAATTAAAACAGCAGTAAGTATTGTAGGGGAGAGGCAGGTGACGTTTCAAGAGCAGATGACAGGCAAGGCCACTATGAAATAGTAAAACTGGAGAAGGATTTTCCACTTGGGAGATGATCCCTTGTTGAGGAGGTGCTTCTTGCTCTGGATTGCTGAGTGGGGCTGGGGACGAGGGCTGGGCAAGGAAGGGATGGTTAGCATGCGGACACGCCAGGTGGCTCAAGGTGACTCTGGGCTCTAGATTTACAGGTGAGAAATAAATTTTATCTTTAATCACCATTCCTGACTTTTCCAGGTCAGCCCAGTCCAGCAGACAGGAGGCCAGATTCAGAATAATTGGACCAGGATTAAATCTGGCATTCGGCTGCAGTGCCCTGTGGACCCTGGCTCTGGTGAATCTGCTTCTTCCCCAGCGGGACAGACTGGGAGGCCCCTTGGGAGAAGGAGGTCAGCTCTCCCAGAGCTGTCACCCGTCACTGAGATGTTGGCATCTCAGCAGTGAACGAGGAAGAGGAAGGCAAGGAATGAGCTCTAGGAAGCAGGGTGGTGGGTGGAAAAAGCAAGCAGAGCTCTGGACTCTGACCAACCTGGCTTCGTTTGGGTCCCCCCAGAAGCAGAGTTCGAGGCAAGACTTCAGTGTGAGGAATATATCTGGGAGGTGATGGCAGGAAACACAGGTAGAAGCATGAGGATTAGACAACAAAGGGCAGGTAGACAACAAAGGGCAGGTTTCAAGTCTGTTACCACTGAGGGGAACCGAATCCTGTGAGCTGAATCCTGCTGGAGAATCGGTGTGAACACGCAATGCAGGATTATTTCATACGGTGGGTGAAGCAGGTAGGGTATTTATCTACTAACTCCCATCCATCATCGGATGAACGCATCTCCCAGGGAATGCTAATTCCCCAGACCCTCCTACCTGCCCTGCTGATGAAGAAAGCTCAGGGGGGCAGAGAGAGCTACAGGTAGAGTCACAGGTACTGACAGATGTAAATCACACCACATGCACAGACAAGGTAAATGCTAAGGGGGTGTGGGCATGGTATCAACAGCAGCTTCTATATTGTTTCTCGGGGCCTCAGTTTCCACATCCACAGAAGGAACACAATTCCACCCAAATCTCTAAGGACTGAAGAGTCCAGTTGAAAGTCTGCTTTGTAAGAAAGGCTGCTACTTCCCTAACATTTCAGCATACAAATGGTGCCCGTAAACATCTGTTGGATGGATGAACCCGTGCAGTTGTATGCTGGAGCCAGCTTGTCCGGGATCACAAGAGCAGACTGTTAAATACTCAGGAATTTTGCAAGTCAGTTGTTAAACTGTTGGTAGCTCGAAACCAGCCATGCTGGGTGTCTTTACACACGACAAAGTCAGTGAACACTGCAGATGGGCTTTTGGTTTTCTTTTTGTGCCTTGGAGAGCCAGTTTTTCAGCACAGCACTGAACGGATGTGAAATGGCAGAATGTTAATCAGGGAAGAGGTGCTCGAAAAATGTGTATTTTTTTTCTTCCATCGAATTTGAAGTTGGCGTTGAAAAAGCTACCCTTTTCACTGTTTTACTTTTCATTTCTGGTTACCAACATGTGTTCCTCAAAGTGGGCCGTGACTCTATCTGTAAACCTGTATGCATTTCAAGAAATTAAAAGGGGGGGTTAAAATAAGTATAATGAAATGTTAAATCTCGGTAATGAATCCATGGGAGTTTATTATCCCCTGCAATTTTCTGAATGTTTAAAATGCCACCAAACAAAAGGAAGAGGAAAAACTGAAGATGCTTCTCAACTCCCGGTCTGATGCCCGGGGGGCCCTGGGAGTGGATGGAATGAGAGTTTCAACAGCAACACACCGAGAGACACCTGAATGGCACTAGTGCCGTCCATGCACTGTGGGGCCGAGGCAAGGCTCCAATTAAGCCTTCACCTGTCTGCAGAGTTGAGCATAAAGAATTACAAGAGCTCCCCAGACTCAGATGGGGCCTTCCTAACATCTATAATCAGAGGTAAAGGGGTAGAAATGATAATTAACACATGTCACATACACCCTGTAAATGTCACCAAAATTCATACCTGAAAAATTCAAAATTATTCGTTGCTTTCATCATAGAAAGCTTTTTTCCACTGCATGGTTATTAATCATTACGAATTGGTTAAACCAATGAAACCCTGCATCCTTGACTTGGTTCCTCTTCATGGTAGAATGATCAGTAAACACAGGCATGATACAGGCAA
Source organism: Neophocaena asiaeorientalis asiaeorientalis (assembly GCF_003031525.2). NCBI lineage: Eukaryota > Metazoa > Chordata > Mammalia > Artiodactyla > Phocoenidae > Neophocaena > Neophocaena asiaeorientalis. Next base: position 692,695 of record NW_020172742.1, read on the forward strand.
GCAATTGCAGAAGGTATTTCTTTTCCTCTCATGGACCATATCCCATAGAACTTTTCAAAATAATTAGTAATATCAAAAAGTTTACACTAAGTTTTTTTTTAATTCACTTCCCTGTATCTCTACCAGAGTCATGAAGAAGACCTTAGGCAGTATGAAATTCAACGCTCGTCACATGCACACATCCCTGTTTGAGTGTCTGACAGAGGGACATACCCAAACTCTGTTAGGATCCTTCTAACTTCAAGGGCCTGATTTGTGATCAGCTGCCTGGACAGACCTCTTACATCTCCCACCCAAGCATAAGCGCATCCCTGTAGTGTGGCCTCTTCAAAAGCTTCCCAAGTGAGAAATTTTCTGGGTACTCCACTCCTCTGGCCTCTGTCCCCCAGACATTCTAAGTCATCATGCCTTCTGGAGAAGCCAGCATCTGTCCTGAATAGAGCAGATGAAATGTGACCACTCAGGGGACACAGGACTATCCTTTTGTTTTCATGCCATCTTTAAGCAAGCCCTTAACTAACCCTGTGTGGACGATGTTAAGTCTCCAAATATGTTTAAAAAGTGACTGTAACAAAAGCAATATATCTAACTTTCATCACTCTGGTAATGTGAGTTTCTGTGGAGCCTAAAGGTGGCTTTTATGCTCACTGATGTAGTGGACCTGTGTGGATTTTGCCTGCCCAGCGCCTCTTCCCTCTGTGTTTTGGAGAATTGCTCTCCCCCTCCCAGCTGAGTATGGTCTTGGTGGGACTGTTCCTCAAGGCGGTCACCTTGGGGATGGGTGTCAAGACCTCTCTCCTGGGAATGCGAGCCTTGAGCACAGAGACAGTGGCTGGGAGGGGCTGAGACAGCCCAGTACAGGGACCAGGGCTGGCTTTCTATTTGTGCCTTCACTCTTGGTCCTTGGAGCTACTGTCTCCCCTCGTTCTTAGCACTCATGTCCTCCCAGCTGATAAATCTCTGCAGCCAGTCTCAGTTTCTGTGTCTTAAAAAATAAAGAACCCAAGACAATACAATTGCCCAATAAACCACAGGCTACATTGCTAAAAAGAGGCCCAAAATGGCAAAAAGCTATGGCACTCTTCCCTTCTTTACTCACCGAATTACTCATTCATTCAACCATCCACCCAAACACCCATCAGTAGGTCCCCACTAAGTACCAGAAACCAGAGACCCCTTCCAAGCCAGAAACGTCTCTTGGGAAGAGCTGTTCAAATGGCTTCTGATGCACTGAATGCTAGCGTTATCTGATACGTATGTACCATTTTATGCAGAGGGTTATCAACAGAAACCGTCACAGATGTTCCTTCAAGTCCAACCTCCTTTGAAAGCAAAGTACTCCCCCACCTCCCAAAAACGAAAGAAAAACTCACCTAACATTTGCCTTAACTTCAGCTTTTATATATACTTATATGTATAAAATATAAATTTAAACCAAACACATATTCCCTTTTACAAACACAGTCTGAAATAAATACTATAGCAGACATGGTTAGGCTTCCAGTTTCTACTTAGGTTATGTGTGACTGGAAGCACCTTCGTCCGGGGTATTTCTCAGCAAACAAACTGTTCCTACTCTCCTCACTTAGCCCCGTGACTAACATGCATCCAGTCGGTCTACGCTTCTTGTGCTCTCTGAGAGCCTTTTCTGAAAGCGCTGCTCTACCTCATTTAGATACACCTATGTTTCCACCGCCTGGGATTAAATTCCTTCTAGCTCCATATCTTTTCTGATGGGAGTAAATTGATTTCTCTTTTTAACTGTGGCTGCTTTAACCCAGTCCTTATGTATGATGTGTAATAATTCTGTTTAACTTAAAATGTCCCCTGAAACAGAGAGACTGGAGCGGGCAAGGAGGTGGGAGTTCCAGATCTTGCAGCAGGAAGATCTAGTTCCTGGACCTACCTCCGTCTGTAATTTCCCTTTGACCTTGGGTAAGTAACTTAACCTCTCCGGGTCAAGTTTCTTCATTTGTAACGTGCACTAGACCCCAAGCCAGGCATAGTTTTTGAAAGTTTCTATTTCTATATTTTACCCCTGATCTACTGAAGCAAAAATTCTGGGGTTGGGGAATCAGGAAAGTATATTTTCCAAAGTCTCTCCTAATGGTTCTGAACAAATGGATCCATGGAGGTGTGTTCAGGAAACATGAAAAACCTAACAAGAACGACTAACACGTGTGGAGCAGTTGCTGAGGTCTTGGCATCACGACTCTATGATTCGCAGACTGTGGTTACCTTGCTTTCACAGCTAAGGAAACTGAGGCCCAGAAATGTTAGGAAACTTGCTTGAGGGCACACAGCCAGTCAGAAGGGAGCTGGGGTCCCAGCGTAGCTAGTCCATCCTCGGAGGTCCAGTTCCGCATCAGCACGCTCGACTATACCTGGGGGCCACTGTGTTAGGTGATGTAAATGATCTTTTCCAAATTTATTACCAGCTTTGATTTTACTCAAAGCTTTCATTTTACTCGAAGTTTTACGGCTTTTGAACTGATTTCCGAAGGCTCTACTTTGTTTGTGACGTCTTAAACATATTTTAATACAACTTACAGGGAGAATTCTTTTACCATTAAGAAAGGTTCTCTGCAAATGTTGTTCCTCTGCCTGGAATACCTCCTCCCCTGTTCTTAACCATCATCACTTTCGTCCTCCAAGGCCCCACGTAGATGCCATTCCATCCAGGGAGTCTTAATAACACTCTGTCACTATTCATTAGCATGCCGGAGTCTTAAGGTGGGGAATATGACGTTACCTTCAATGACAGTGCACCTGTCCCCAACCTTTCAGTGTCTGGGCTGAAAATCACGGACCCTGATCAGCCTCTCTTTTGGCTCCTTGTGCAGGAGATGCAGCCAAAGGAGCCAGGGAATGAATGGATCAGGCCATCTTGGAGGTCAGTGTGATCCTCACAGCCGTGTGCTTTGCACCAAATCTTCAGAACCTGGTCCTCAACTTCCGCTCGCTTCTCCTAGAAGGCTTCCTCACCGTCTAGAGTGTGGGCCTGGGCTCCTCTATCTTTTGCCCACAAGGTGTATGTTCTGGGGTATCATCAGCAACTAAGACACACACACATACAAACAGGCACACACTCTTGTAGGCATCATCTAATTAGGCAAGGGCCTCTCCATTAGTCCCCTCTCTTCAAAGAATATGGTACAATATCTTCAAAATCCAAACTTCAAACTCAAAACCCACGATGACCGCCTTTCCAAACTGATTCCAGCCCTAGTATGTACCCAGAGGTCCTAGTCAACACCGGGGCAGCCTCCTGCACGCCTCTCTCACGTCCAATCTATTCCTATTCCAATCTAGGCCACCGTCATCTCTTACCTCCTGAAGATCTCACTGCCTGGAAGCCTGCTCCACCCCAATGCATTCTAAAAAGAGTGATCGTTGCCAGGAGCCTCCTGCTGTCCCAAGAATACAGTCCAGTTTGAGTCCTGTTTCCCTCAAAACAACTCACTCTCCAATTTTACTGAACCACTATGTACTTTCTATATATCCCCTTGCAGGGATTCCTTTTCTCACACCTTCCCCATATTTCGCTCTTTTGTCAGCCTCTTTCTGTTTCCCCTTCATTGTCCAACCTCGGTGTCATTTCACCCAGGAAGCCTTTGCTGACACTTTCAACTCTCGCCACGAGAACGTGAGGCACCTTTTCTATGGCCCCCGTGCTTCCCACTGTCACTCATCACACTTTCTTGTGACCACTGGCCGATTTTACTCTCCACACAAGCTCCTTAAGGAAAGGAACTATGCTTTCTGTGATCCTGCTTGTACGGTTCAAGAATTGGCAGATGTTGGGCACTCATGAAATCTTTATTGAACTGTTTGCCTTTAATCAGCCAAAGGTCTTTGGTATATTCAATATCCAAGATGGCAGCCTGGTTAGAACATTACATGAAAAATAAATGATCGTGAAAGGATAGACACAATTTAGTCTCGTGCTTCCTGGAAAGGTCTGAAGCTCTGAAACCACTGACCCCATCCATTTAGATAAATACTGTAAGGTGTAAGTAGTCTTCTATCTTTAAAATAGAGACCTTCTTTCTTTCCCTTGGATAAGGCACAATGAAATCCATTTCTCATTCTGAAAATAAGAAAAAGAACAAACTTCTTTCCAAGTTAATACCCAAGAATTTTCCGTCAAGTTTAGCAGCCGTAATTTGACCCAGAGTATATACGAATCCTTGTCATAATATGTAACATTAGAACAGGTCTGTACTTTCAGAGTAATGTGGGACTCAGCTAAATTTATAATAGGGCCACAAAACGATACAGATTTCAAAGACTATTTCTTGGGTATGGATTTCAAAGACCACAAACAAAATATGGGCTTTTTTTTTTTTTTCCTATTTCTGTTTACCTTCTCAAATAAGTTATGAAGAATTTATCTAAGACAAAATCATCCCTACCATCTCAGGGACTATTAAGAGAAAGGATACTGTAACACAGTTCAGACTGGAGGCCTATATTAAAGGACATGGCTATTTACACAGGACTAACTCCAACTGCTAAAGAGGAAAATTTCTTTGGTGTCTGAGTCACATAGCTTAGCTGCACAGTTCTCTCCCCAGTCACCTGAATGACCAGTTTGAATCTTGGTTCGTTTAGCCGCATGGGGACCTCATTAAATGCTGTATACTCAAAAGTACTTACAGTACTCCTCACAGTGAAAAAAAAAAAGTAAAAAGAGAAACCCCTCCAGCCAAACAGCTGAATAGTACTGTAAATGTTAGCAAATGAGAAAACGCAGAGAAGTCCCTGCTGGAGGAAGACACACGGCAAAACAACAGAAGCACAAAGGGAAATTCTGTCATCCACCCTGGGCCCAAAGCAGGTCTTCTGGTCAACCAATGTGTTAATGAAAAATTTACCACCTATTCAGATGTCTAGCTTTCAAAAAGACACAACAAAATTAGATATACTTAAACTCATTTACTTCCTCTGGGGCTTCAGGACATGGCAAGAACTCAGAGAAATCCAACAAGACAGACTATCCATCCATTCTTACCATTCTTTCCCCCTAAGATCAAGCTTCCACAAGAGTTCTGCCACCAGGAACCTCAGAAAGTTAACTACACTGGGCCTCCCTGCTGCCATTTAAAAAATGACAGTGATGGGGGGTTGGTGTCTCTCCCAGTTTTAATTCAATAAATAATATATTCTCTTGGCTAGAAAGTTATACTGATACAGGAAGAACCCAGTTATTGGTTTCTGCAACCACAGTTATTTTTTTCTATGTAAATAGTGCTAAGATCTTTTCCTGTCGCTAAATTTCTTAATGGAGTTGTTAGAGAATCAGATTCAGAAGACAATTTGTAAAGTTGTTAGATCAATTAATTCACAGAAAGTCGGTTGGTGCTTTTAAGGGTGTTGAATTTTTTAGCTATTTTCTCAAATACAGTTCCTTTATCACATCTTTGCGGTTGTCTTTAAAATTAATATTCTGATGCTAAAAAATCCACAGTGGATAAAACGGGCAAAAGATATTCCATAAAGTGAAAAAAATACGGTGTCTGAGTAAACAACTGCTAAGTTATTTTTATTTTTTTCCTAAGAGAAGGCTGTAAGACCCATCAAACACTACCTCAAGCAGGGCAGCGCATTTATAATTAGCCACTGAATCCAACCCTTTTCTCAAATTTTCCTTATTAATGACAGTTCCTAGGGATTACTCCCATTTAGGAGATTAGGAATCATTATGCTTTATTATCTTCCATGTCAACAAATATTATTGGAAACATGTGAATTAAATATTCAAGGCACTTGATGCATTTATTTACAAACCCCCAAAATGCATTTATTCATGTTGTCCCATCTAGAGTCATGCCTCATCAAGCATGAAGAAGCCTTCTACCACAGGCCTTTCACACTTTGACAAATCTGTGAGCCTGGCTCTAGGCATGAGAATCAACAGGTATATCTGTAAAGACACAAGGTGAGCTAAAACAAAACCCTAGTCGTTTTCAAATGACTGCGCTAATCATTCCAATCGCGCTTTTGCTGAAACATCTTCTCCTCAAAGAGCTCCAGAATCTCATGTCCACTCTGTCCAGAATAACAACAAATTCTCCTTCCACATCAAGTTCAAATTACCCATAAGTTTGCCATTCACTTTGTCTCTTCTTTTCAAATCCGTGGATGATTTCTTTAAAACGAGCCACTCAAAGGAGGGCCAAAAAATAAGGACAGTCATTTTTCAAAACAGGTATCTAAATCACTGAGACATTTTTGCCTTGTAGAAAGGTTGACACGTACAATGTCGATTCATTTTTATTTCTAAATTTGATTTGTTCAGTGGGCTGGAACCCTGTAAGGCAAAAATTCCCTTAGGCACCTGAGATGTTTTCAAAATAGCATATCACAGCCAGATTGCATCAAATATAGAAGAACACTGAACTATCACTGTCTCTAACGGAATTTCTGCGGAACCCTCTGAACAAGGTAGGCCACTTGACTGCCCTAGTAAGTGGAGACTAAAGATGACTTTTTTTTTTTTTGCGGTACGCGGGCCTCTCACTGCTGTGGCCCCTCCCGTTGCGGAGCACAGGCTCCGGATGCGCAGGCTCAGCGGCCATGGCTCATGGGCCCAGCCGCTCCGCGGCATGTGGGATCCTCCCGGACCGGGGCACGAACCCGTGTCCCCTGCATCGGCAGGCGGACTCTCCACCACTGCGCCACCAGGGAAGCCTAAAGATGACTTTTTAAAAACAGCTGAGATTTTGTCAACGGTGGACATCACAGAGTACTGCAAGGATGATCTGCATTTTCACGTTAAAAAGATTCTCAGAGACGAGGAAAAATCAGAATGAAGACTGTTTACCTGCCAATGGAGATGAGAAGCTTTGGGAAGTATTTAAGAGGTGCACTAAGATTTATTAGATAAAAGTTGACCAGAAGGACTATGAGAAAAACCTGAAAATATTCAGGCAAAAAAGGCAGGAAAATGTGGAGAATCAATGAGAGAATTCCGGAAGACCAGTTTTTCAGTACTTCTTTTCTAAATATACTGTCAGGAATGCTAGTGATTATTCTCTCAAACCGTGCTTACGAATGACCCACTTTCATGTCCTAATGTCCTATTTCCTCACGACACCTCTAGTAGATGAATTTCTGAAAAGCTTCCTTACAGATCGAACATATAGCAAACACGTGACAACAAAAGACAGATCTGGAGGGAAATCAGACCTACAGCCACGGCAACCAGAGTAATCAAGCAGCACATTTCCTGAGCTGGGAACAAGGAAGATGCCAAACATTACAAGGGCAGGGTTGGGGTAGGGGGTGGAATCCTTTCCTAGCTCACTGTGGGGTGAGCGATGATGGAAAACATGAAGTCTGGATGAATTTGTGTTGGATAGGGGAGTCAAGAGCAGTGCGACAAAGCTGATGTAGGACGCCAGGATGTTAGGCAGCCCACGCTCACCCACCCATGGAAGGCACAGAGTCACATGGGCTGCGTTCCTTCAAACAAGAGGAGGATGTTCAAACTGTAAAGCCTTAAGGAGAATGAGAGAAAAGTAATGCTTGGCAAAGGGGATGCTCTATTGAAACCGGAGAGAAGGTGAGTGCTAGTATTCTTGTACCCGGTCTTTCACCCAACGTATATACCTTAGGCACCTGCATCACTGGGACAATCCATCCAATCAGGATGATGGCTGCCTCAATGGGAGAATGACTAGGAGGTGACCAGCAAACCAAAGAGATCCATCTACAGAGAACAGGAGTCCTCTAAGTACGTAAAAGCATACAACTGTCCTCTGGCATCTTCTTCCAGCTCATCAGAGCATGCTCTCCTCCTCTCCATCATCAAATTCCTCTGCAACATGGGACCCTACACGTATGAGACTCTATCGCAGCCAAGAGCTGTGGTCTTTAAACATTAGCATGCCTAAGAATGACCTGGGAAGCCTGTTATATATTTACATCCTTGAGTCTCAACCCCAGTAATTTATTAGGTCTGAGGTAGAACCCAAGAACCTACATTTTTAACTGCAGAGAATCCTTGGACCTCAGTTTGGCAAACACTGGCATAAGGAAACCATTCTTCCTTCTTGGAAAGATGCACCCTTGGAAAATCCAGATAACATCAGACAGAATCTACTTCTTCCAGACTTTGTAGAGGGAACAAAGGAGAAAGAGGAACCTGTGCTTTCGTTAATAAAAGGTAGTTAATACATGGCATAAGGGTTAGATTTTAAGTCCTGCTATTATGAACACTTCTAGCTTATCCTAGAAAAACTGACCACCTCCTATAATTAGTTATGGTAACTGTCCGTGAGAGGTCTTGATCTGATAAAATGGCGGTGGACATGAATGGAACTTCGGGAATCATGCTTGATCTTAAGAAACCCCTCCTTGGTAAGCAAACCATTCCTAGTAGAAAGGGTTTACCTACACAGTGGCCAAGGAGACTCTCTTCCTTTGTGTATCAAGAAATCATCCACGGGGATGGGTCTGAATTCTAAACTAGGGCATCCTGTTATGATCATGGCATGGCTAGTTGAAACAAGGAGAATATCTTAATGCTGGAAAGACAAGAGATGCAACAATAGGTTTCACTCTGTTATCAATCATAGGGAATTGTCTTTGCAACTATTTGACTTCTACTTTAATTGCTTGAAGGAAACCTGTGGATATCTGATACGTTTCAAGTAGGAAAAAAAAAAAAAGGAACTTTTACACCCACCATTAAAACAGAGAAAGGTATGCAACTATCAAATTACAGAAAGTCAATAAGATTTTAATTCACATGTTCCTATTTCTAACTACTCCAGGAGAGTTGTTATTTGGCTGATTTTTTCTGCAAAATGTGAGTATCCAGCCCTGACCTGCTTTGTTCAGTCTGCCTTTGCATATAACAGAGCTTAACTTTCTGACTTCTGAAGCACCGAGAAGCAGCAGAGAAATGTGTAAGGACACTTCTTAAAACTGAGAGCTTTTTATAGACAGGGATTATCCCTCTCTCTCTTTGGTAGATTCATTATTGTTGCCCTATGCTCCAGGCAGTGTTATTCTGACAGTCTTAGATTCTGAACTCCTAGAAAATTGAAATTACACCGTAGCCTTGTATTTTATCTTAAAAGGGTCATAAGTAATTTGCACTAAGGATCAAAATACCCCAGACCGATTTCCTTTCTACAGCTGTGACCTAGACAAGTAAGCTTACCCTATACCAGGGGATTGGAGGAGAAACAAAACAAGTATCCACTTCAACTGTCAGTGGAATACCTCATTTAACTGCCTTCTGTTGCCTCCTAGGTTCACTTCAAGACAGCTGACCTTGCTAGTACAGCTAGAAAACAAGTTTACTAGCTATAGAGGAGACTAGCAGATACTTTCCAAAGTGCACTTATACTTTTTCTTCCCCACTTACTCTAAAGCACTATTCTAAGGGAGCTAGAACAGAAAATACTATTCAAACTGGAAACAGAGGGAGCTTGGAGTAAAGGAAAGGACATGTTTTATGTAAACTAGTGATGGTAGAAGTGGATCTAGAACTCTGATCTCTGGATCCCCAGCAAGCCCTGGCCAAGTCTGTTATTTTTCCACTTCTCTTGTCAAAGTTCCTCGCCCCAAAGATCTATCACTGAACATGTACTGAGCATTGACGATGCGGCAAACACTTAGTTTAGCTGTACACGTCAAGATCTCTTCTTGTCTTTGACTTGCCCTATCTGAGAAGGCCACCATATCCCTCATCTATGCAAATGGAGGGACGGACTACATTTTCTCTCAGGTTTCTTTCTAGGTGGGACCAACCCTGTAGTTTGTCTTCAATATACAGCAAAAAGGAAGAAGAGACAAGTTACTCAGATCATCATCAAAAAGTTTGCCTAATCAATTCCCATTTGTATTTGCAGAGAAGTTGAAAGACCTGGCATCCTCACCTATTTCTGGAGGGTTAACAACTTCTACCTCATATGAAACACTGGGTTGCTTAACAATATATCATAATATATCAGATATTATATATCTGATGCCGGTTCTCACTATCTGCCACGCTGCTGGCTTGAAATCATTTATTTCTCTTAGTCACCATGTTAGTGCCCAGGTTTGTACCTGTCCTGTTACATAAATCAGTAGTTTAAATGGAAAAGAGGTCAGATCCTTATTGATTGCGATCAGCCTTTGAGACATCCTCCCCCCCACACACACACACACAAACCAGACATAGTCTAGTCTCTATCTGGTCTTCATCTCAATCATTTCAGAAGAAATTGCTCTGAACTAGTACAATTCTGATATCACATCCATTTGTATGTAATGAGAGAAGTTAAAATATTTTTCCAATAAATGCTTAAGAATGAAAGCTTGTCTCTTATGTATTTGCTGTCATGGAAGATCTGGCTTCAGAAGGTCTAGCTTGTACCTCTGAGAAGGTTGACTGCCTACCCTGTCGAGTATTCTTTACTTTTCAAAATGTTCTCATGCTTTTGATCTCAACAGACCCTCACCACAATGCAAGGAGGTAAGTGGAACGCTTGCAAACTAGGAAAATGCAATATTTAGAGAGGACACATAGGGTCCATAGGGAACAGTGTGTATGTAGCCTTAAGTCAGACTGTCAATGCTAGAGACAGAAGTCAGACCGAGCACTGCTAACTATCTTCAACAGGGCCATGATTTTACCCAAAATAGGGTGGATGTTACACGGGGCACAGGAGCTAAGTTTCCGGGCTCTGACCTGGTCCTCTCCGTCAACCGATCACCCCTACCTTTTCTCTTCCCTGGTATCACCCCATCAGCCATCTGATTCACACTCTGGAGCTGGGCCCTTGGCCAGATCTGAGTAGGATGTTTAGAGTCCGAGGCAATGCCAAGGTTCCTGTACACACTTCAACCCAACCCAATGACAATCCAAATACTAAACCAGAAAACAAGAGTGAGAACATCCAAGGTGGTTCTTGGTTTTCCTACAACGGCTACTTGGATACTTTCTTTCACATATTGAAACTTTTCCAAGAATACTTTGGAGGGGTGCCCCTGCTTTGTGGATACCCTACGCATGAGCCCACGGGGGCATCAAAATCAGCCACTTGGAAGCAAATGGCAAAGAATACATATACACACTCCTCCTCACCTACGAATGACCAGTGCCCACAGTAGGGCCTCTGCCACACCAGTGCCACCTCAGGCCCAGATCCCTGCAGGGGTCCGCTGTCTGCTCTCTGACGAAACCTTCCATGAAGAAGCACAATAAACAGTGAGCTTCCCCGAGGTGCCATGCTGTCGCTTCCGGTTCCTTCCACCAGGGCCAGAAGCCCAGGTGCTCTTCTAACTGAGTCAGAATCAGTCAGCTCATGAATAATCCTGTCACAGCTAGTGACACGCTCCATAGAATCATTCAAAGTTAATACAAGTCTAAGTTTAAGAACCTGATGGAATCCAAACACAGCTTCCTCGCTGGGGACGGCAGCAGTGGCCAAGAGAGGAAGAGTCACGGGCCCAGTAACTTCATAATAAATACGCTCCTCAAATTGCCAGTGGGAGGGTGAAACTCCCATTGTATCCATCAAAACTCAGGGGTTGTTCCTTCCATTTGCAAGTGAGTTTTAAAAGGAACAATTTGCATTTCCAACCACGGTGTCTGGAGCCACAGACAAGATTTAATTCCATACCAAACTTCACTTTGGCAACTGTGTATTATCCTGTCCTCACTCTTTGATTAGACACTTAGTTATGAATCGATTTCCCTGGCAGTAGTTAGCAGCGTGCGGTGGAGGAAAGGTAATGTACTGCCGTTTAGCCCCCCTTGTTTACAGCTGATTTGCTTGTCCAGACATGCAAATCATATGTGTGTTTGCGGCAGCAGCCGAATGGTCCAGTTATGTTTAAATTCCAAGCATAAACTTTAACAAAAATTATTCATGGTTTACTATGGAAGAAAGCCAAGGTGACAGTTAGCCACTTTCTTTGTAAATAAGCAAGATAATGACCGGGGCAGCAAACGCAGACGATAGCCACTGCATATTTTAAGCAGCTATGGTGTCACTGCTAAAACAATACGTTAAATTATGTTTCATCTGAGACCAATATATGGGGACCGGGTCATTAGCCTCAGCTCCCCTTTGAAAAGAGCTGATTGTCTGATATGTATCCTAAAGACCTACCTGTAGTTAAAGCCAAGAGCTGCTCTCTGAAGCCATCAGGACGCTCACCTTGCCCAAAAGAACGGTCCCCACAGACCTGGTGTTAGGTGTCTCCAAGGAGTGGGCACCCACTGAAAAGCAAGGTTTGCACATTTAGGAACAGGAAATGAGCCCCCTGCAACCTCATCGCATACTGGCTGAGGGCAGGGTCTTATGAGTTTGAGAAAGAAGGGAGGGGTGGTTTGATGCTGCCTGATCGTCCCTGTGCACATCTGTCTCCACCCGTGAATCAGCCTCACCTTTTGCAGCTCCTTCTCACTCAGCCCTCTTCCCCCCATACAGACACTTCTGCATGAATCCTGATTTGAGGATAAAAAGAGGAAGCAGTTGGCCCCAACCTTATCCTCTGAAACGCAGCACCTTCCCCCATTCTCACCCTACTCTCTTTCACTCCTGGTCTGAATGGTGAACTGATACCATCTTGAGATGGAAAGAGCCTGAACTCCTGAAAAGCCAAATGAAGAATTTCCATGTACTTGCACTGAAACTTACCTGAGCAAAAAGCAAACCTGTCCTGGGATAATTCACTGAGAAGGGGGATTTATTAGTTGCTAACAAGTGATAAAAGAGAACACCCCTCGTTCCCTGGACCCCCACCAAGCACCGTCACTTAGCCAGCGTGCAGATATGCTGTCATTCCAAATGCCAATCCTACCCTTTAAAATCTACCTCAATCGTTAGTCTTCGTTTTACTCCTGGCAGGTCGCCACCGCCCATTGAAATGTTGGCCGTCCCTCCACTGTGTGACGGGGGTCAGTAAGAAATGAAATGAATCAGAGCTTTCTGGCTGTGCCCCAGCAAGTCGGCTGCAAGTACAGCCAGTCTTAATTGATGGAGCAAGTCAGTGCGTCTCTAAATTAAAATATTCGATTTGAGCCACATGACAGCCCCAGGATCCGCCTGACCTCTCTCTGGAGCTCAGAGGTGGTGACATCAGAACACAGCAAGCAGCGGTAGGTGCATCTGTTCTGTAATTAAGGTACTTCCCCACCCTCCGGCGAACAGTGCCAAAGCTTTGACTTGAGACACAGGGCAGATAACATGTTAATTGCAACCGTGTAGGAGGAGGTATAGGGTAGGAGTTGCGCTTCTCAGCTGGATCGGTCACCTTTCAAGAAGGCGGCATCTGAGGTTTGATCACTCTATTAGCATTCTCACTGTGCCTTCAAAGCGTGTAATGTTTGCAAAAATCTCTCCTCCGAATACTCGGTTAAGGAAGAGAACAAGGCGCCTGCTAGGTAACAGCAACGGGGCTTACAAATAGTGATAACTTACAGGATTGGGGGTGTTGTCCAGGCAGAGTCACTACTGTTATGCTTCCGACCTCAAGCCTGGAGGGGCTGGATGATTGTTACCTAATTCTATCGTACACAGAACATCAAAAAACATATGCTCTCTTAAATATGTTCCCTGAGAAAATATCCACAGGAAGGTATTTTCTCAATAACTGGTAAGCACTCTGTCCCTTAGTATATCCGTCAGTACTGACGAATCGGCAGGTGCATTCTGCAAAGGCTACCTCTGCTAGCCCCTGCACCCTCAGGGGAGGATCAAGCCAGGTCGTCTGACAGCAGCCTGCTGGCTTTCCCCCTCCCCTTCGGTGGTCCCACTGTGGTCACACCCTTCCTATCAATAAACTAAGGATGTCGAATATATGGCATTGGAGCGGCCACCCTAGCTTCACTACATCAGATCTAGCGAATCAAACTCAGCACCGTTTCTCGACCAAGTTCTCCAGACGGCTACTACTGATGGCCAAGGTTAATAAAAGAGATGAAACCAATTGTTCATTCAGATACTAGATACTGTATTTCTTTTTCTTCTAATAACTGCTTGAAGCTAGCCCACTAGCCTCCATCTCTCTCCCCACCTGCAGGATCTCCCCCTAGTCTGCTCACAGGAAGTCAATCCACCCTCATTATTCACTCAATTCAACTCAGTTCTGACACTATCTGCACAGAGGTAGCATCAGATTGCACAGGTTACGGTTCAGTCCTACATTACTGCTCCCCCGCCCCTGATGTCAGCAGCCAGCTGCAAGTCTAGCTTGTTAGCTGCGCGTCTGGCCCTCACCAACTGGCTGTAATTCAGAGGTTCCCACGACCTCCTCCTTGAGATCAATTAACTTGCTAGAGAAGCTCACAGAACTCAGAGAAGCATCTTACTTACTAGATTACTGGTTTATTATAAAAGGATATAACTCAGGAACAGCCAGATGGAAGAGATATATAGAACAAGGTATATGGGAAGGCATGAGGAGCTTCCTTCTCTTCTTTGGGCACATCTCTCTCTCTGTGTGTTCACCAACCAGGAAGCTCTCCGAACCCTGTCCTTTGGGGTTTTGTGGCGGCTTCCAGACACAGACACATCCATCCACTACTCAGTCGTGGTTGATTAAATCACTGTCAATTGATTCAAACTCCAGCCTCTCTTCCTCCCTGGAGGTCAGGGGGTGGGACTGAAAATTCCAACCCTCTAATCACATGGTTGGCTCCTCTGGTGAGCAGCCCCCATCCTTAGGTGCTTTCCACAAGTCACCCCATTAGCATAACAGATCATTATTGCTATGATCACTTAGGAAATTCCAAGGGTTTTAAGGATCTCTGTGCCAAAAAGGGGAAGGAAGACCAAACATATATTTGTTATAAATCAAAAGAGCCCAGTTCCCAACAACGTTGGCCGAGAAAGTTGGTAGAAGCCAAAGGGGCTCATACATCGCTAAAATGATGTTAAAAGTTTCTGCGTTTTCTCCATCGAAGTTAAGAGACTAAGAGATGCAGGTTAGAATCTGTGGCACGCCTTGACTTACATAAGCTATGCTGGGAAAAACCCGAGAAAAGAAAATGAGTCTCTTGTTTTCCTAGAACAACAACTGGAATTCAGAGCCGGCAGAACTCTGCCTGGAGCATTGTTGACGCTTTGAAAGGAGAAGAGAAGCAGGAAGCCCGCAGGACTGGCTCTCCATGGGCTACAGCACGGCAAGACTGAAATCCTTGGGCAACAGATGATGCCAGCAGTTTTCAACCAATGAAAATCCTCCAGCACTACAGAGGAGACCAATGACTTTGGAGCAAGCCAGGTAGGTCAAGACATGAGAGATTTGTTGCCATCAGATAGGCACTTTAGGGAAGGAGCTCTGGAGGCCAATTTACTGCCTCCCACAGTCTTTAAGATGAAGTCCGCACTTCTACGCGTGACCTACAAGGTCACGATTCCTTCACTTTCTGGAGTCTTCTCTCCTACGACTCTCAGCCTCTTACGACAGCTCCGCACTGCTTGTAACTCCGCGTACGCCACGGTGTTCCTCTTCCCTGGGCCTCTGCTCATGCTGTGCCCTCTAACTGGAACTCCTTCCCTCCCCCTTTTCCAACAGCCTCCAATCTTCCTGCTCGATCCCGTCTTTTAAAACACGGTAACGTCAGGGAGCCTCCAGAAGCTGTGCTCCAGGCTCTTCCCAAGCGCCCTATAATTTATTGAGCATAAGCTCTGTCACTGCACTTGCCGTCCTGTTTTCTGACTATCCATTTGTGAATCTGTCTTCCAGTCTAGACTATAATCCACTGGAGGACACGGACCACTCCTGTGCCCTTCAGTGTTGTAGCTCTCACGCCTAGCACTGTGCTTGGTGCAGAGAGGGTAGAAATGCGTTACCGGGTGGATGGATAAACGAGTGAGGAATGACTGAATAATGTATGTGTGCCTCAGACACGGGAAGCGGGAAAGGAAGGACAACCATAACCTATAGACCAACTAATACCCACTCCACCCAGCCCCACCCAGAGAAAGGAAAGGACCCAGGTGACTACAGACAGTAAACCCATAAGACTAGGGTCTTCTGGGGTTATTGCAACAGCCCTCCTACTACACACAGGGGCACCTGCCCTATCTGGGCCTGAGTACAATCCAGTTTATTTTTTTTCCTGGCCTTCAAGTTACATTTCTTTTTTAAATCTCTTTCGATATGGAAAATTCCCCAGTGCTCAGTCAAATACAAATCACGACTGTTTGTCACTTCAGTCAACACCAGCGGTGAAGCTATGCCCACGCCAGCCTCAGCTCCACATCAAACCTGACAATACTGCACTGATAAGAAGTGACATGAGACATGGCTAGCAGACACATGCCACCAACTCTGGGCAACGCATGAGATTTAGCTAAACAGCATTACAGGAGCAGAGGAGAGGAGGGTTCTTTCCCCGGATTTATGGCTGGAATGGGAAGGGTAGGTGCAAACTGCACTCCAGACAACGGTGTGATACAAACGTTTTTAAGTCATGTCGTATTCTTCTTCAGTCACTGAACCCATCACTCTTTCCTCCCTGACATGATAACCGCATGTCACAAACGCACAGTTCACATTACGACCTTGCTTTCCAGAGACTAGTTGATCCCTTACTGACACCACCCAGCAGTCAAAATGGGGGCTACAGGAAACTGAAAAACGTCTATTCTATGGCTCCTCAAAAGCTTGTCACTTCAGCCTATTTGCCATAACGCCTACTTTTTTGTTGTTAATATATTTAACAGATATTTGCTGTGTCCATCCTTGCAAAACACGGTGGAGGCACTGGGGGCACCGTGGAGTCAATAGGTAAATGGAAGACAGGACTGGGAGGGTGACCTGACATCTAAAACGGAAGCCAACAGGATCCTTAGATAAAGTCTTCTTTGGCAGTTCTTTAGGAGTGTTCCCTTGAACTCTGTGGCTGCAAACTGGGCTTGCAACATTTCGGACAGAATGCGCCCAGTTCACGTTCTGTCTTTCCTGAGAGGCAGGTAGGAGCAGCTTCTGGTTACAAGCAGAGATCTTTACCCAAGATGCAACAATTGGTTCATTCATTAATGAAAGATACAGCATCCACAGTAGCACTGATCTAGACTAGTAAGAAAACTAGAAGAAATGGAAAGGTTATGAAGGAACTTTAGGAGCTTCAGAGATTTCACAGTAACGAGAGAAGTTGGAAAGGTACATGAATAATTAATGTGTGATAAAATTAATAGTGATTAATAGCAAAGTGACATTTCATCCTTACACCTGGTACTAGATGTCATGCTGCGGAGAGAATTAAAATTGTTGGACAAATGCTTTCTAAGGACTTGAGTGGGTGATGCAACCCTAAGGATGTAGGACCAGGATGTCTGAGAAGGGCGAAAGAAACAGGAAGGAGCTCATGTTTCTCCTAATGGCAGAAAAGATGAGTGAGAAGAACAGAAAATGGGGAAGGGAGCGGTGAGATCGGGCAAGAGCTGGTGGACCCCAAGAGCCACCTGGCAGAAAGCTGGCTCCAAAGAATTTGAGGAGAGAGAAATTCTAATATTAAATATTAAAGTTGTTTCATGTGAAAGCACGAATGCAAATCTCTCCACCGTCCCTCTAGAAGACTTCACACTGCTGGAGTTTTCGTGGAATTCAAGGAGTTTTATATCCGATTACACAGAGAAGCACAGAAAAAATAGGTGTGAGAATGGAATCCCTGGAGGCAAACAAGGGCAAGGAGATATAATCCCTGCAAAGAACTAGCTGGAATCTTGAGAATCCCCATAGACTCTTTAGCCGAATACGACATGACTTAAAACAAGCCAATTTTACCTAGATCTTGAGGGGCTGCTGACTTCTAGGTTACTTTCTGCTTTGTTTCATGTGGCAATCCCTGCCTTTGGTGGTTAGGTGAAAGGCAAGTTGAGACTGTTTCTCAGATCTTTATGGCCACTGGCATTTGGATGCAGGGGCACCACTGTTGTGCATATATCTGCAGTGTTACGATTGTGTCAACTGGCCTTCCAACAGTCAAAATGTGCAATGGCATCTTTCTGTCTCTGCCGAGAAATAAAAGTTTCTAGTCGAAAACAAAACTCTGCAATTAAAAGTACCATTAAATCTTAACCAGTGGGAATCGTCAAGTAAATGCTGCATTTTTTCCCGTAGTGTGCCACTGTGTGATAATAAGGACAAATTGATTTACATATGCCCATTTAATCTAACCACAACTTTCAAAGGGAACTTGAAATCAGCAAGTGAAATAAGCCTCAGTTTTCTCATCTACAAAATGAAGTTACCGATGGTGAGATTTGAATTCGATTTGTAGTCTAGTTAATAGCCTTGTATCACTGTCACTTTCCTGGTTTCGATATTGGACTATAGTTATGTAAGATGCCACAAAAAGCTGGGTGAAGGGTACATGGGACCTCTCTGTACTAGTTTTACAACTTCTTGTGTGTCTATAATTATTTGAAAATTAAAAGTTTAGGGCTTCCCTGGTGGCGCAGTGGTTGAGAGTCCGCCTGCCGATGCAGGGCAAGCGGGTTCGTGCCCTGGTCCGGGAAGATCCCACATGCGTGGAGCAGCTGGGCCCGTGAGCCATGGCTGCTGTATGCAGCCATACAGCGCATCCGGAGCCTGTGCTCTGCAATGGGAGAGGCCACGACAGTGAGAGGCCTGCATACCACAAAAAACAAAAACAAAAGAAAAAAAAAAAGAAAAAGAAAAGTTTAAAAGCAATGAGAAGAAAACTGTAATTCAAAAAGATGCATGCACCCCAACGTTCACTGCAGCACTATTTACAGTAGCCATCACAGGGAAGCAACCTAAGTGTCCATTGACAGATGAATGGATAAAGAACTGGTATATATACATATGGTGCTGTGTGTGTGTGTGTGTGTGTGTGTGTGTATATATATATGGGGGGTGTGTGTGTATATATATATATATATATATATATACACATATATACATTGTGTGTATATACACAATGGAATACTACTCAGCCATTAAAAAAGAATGAAATAATGCCATTTGCAGCAACATGGATGGACCTAGGGATTATCATACTAAGTGAAGTAAGCCAGATAGAGAAAGACCAATATCATATGATAACGCTTATCTGTGGAACCTAAAGAAAATGATAGAAATGAACTTCTTTACAAAATACAAATAGACCCATAGAAAACAAACATATGGTTACCAAAGGGGAAGGGGGTGGCGGGATAAATTAGGAGCTTGGTGTTAACATATACACACTACTATTAGAAAACAGATAACCAACAAGGACCTACCGCATAGCGCAAGGAACTATACTCAATATTTTGTAAAAACCTATAAGGGAAAAGAATCTGAAAAAGAATTCATTCATTCATTCATTCATTTATTTATTTATTTATTTATTTATTTATTTATTTATGTATGTATATATGTATGTATGTATGTATGTATGTATGTATGTATTTATATTAAAGAAAATGCTGTATCCATCCTCAGCTCTCCTTCCTCTCACCCTACCCCTGGGAGACCTCCCACTCTCCAGAGAGACCCTCATTACCAAACTGGTTGTTTGGATTTGTCAGTGCATAATTAAAGAACAGGCAGAAAGACGTAACGCTGAGAGAGAGGAAGAGGTAGGACGGTCCTTTATAAGAAAGACTAAGTCCAACTACAGAATTAAAAGCTGGAAGAGAAAGAAGAGAGAGAAAAATGTAAGCAAACTGAAAGCTGAAAATGGGGGGGGGCCTTAGAAAATGAGATACTCCAGAGAACAGGGGATAAGGAGAACGAGGAAGGAGAATATAAAATATATGAGGAATCTCATTTGAGAGTTCCAACTGAGAGATTAGCGTTACAGATTAGAATTCTTTAGGACAATAATTACTCTTGGCTATTTGGAGATCATACCATACAGATACTATTGGGGTCTTACATGAATTTTTCCCCTAAATAATGTATACTCTGTATTTTAACCTCTTCGAGAAAAACACATTAACTCACTGTAAATAAGAGCTCTTAAATCTGTGGAAACTATAAGTGAAATTGTGTGTGAATATATTTTTATTGAAAAGTATTCCATAACCTTCCTAAGATTCTGAAAAGATCATCTGATTCCAAAAGTATCATGGGAGGGGTACCATGACTATGGAAAGATCATCAGAGAAGTCCCACATTCCTCTGGAGAAGACAACCAGAGGGTTATTTTTATAGTGAAGGACTCAGACAATCACAGGCATACAGATCCCTGAAGACTTGTCACCAGCTTCACAGTCACATGCGACACGATATACCTAGCCGATGCGTCATAAAAATGTATCCAATCTCTGATGATTAAAAAAGCTGGCCTTAATAGACATTCTATTGTCCCTTTTTAAATTTTTTTTATTTTTAACATCTTTATTGGAGTATAATTGCTTTACAATGTTGTGTTAGTTTCTGCTGTATAACAAAGTGAATCAGCTGTACATATACATATATCCCCGTATCTCCTCCCTCTTGCACAGAGCTGATCTCCCTGTGCTATGCAGCTGCTTCCCACTAGCTAGCTATTTCACATTTGGTAGTATTTATAAGCCCATGCCACTCTCTCACTTCGTCCCAGCTCACCCTTCCCCCTCCCTGAGTCCTCAGGACCATTCGTTACTTCTGCATCTTTATTCCTGTCCTGCTCCTAGGTTCTTCAGAAACACTTTTTTTAATTCCATATATATGTGTTAGCATACGGTATTTGTTTTTCTCTTTCTGACTTACTTCACTCTGTATGACAGACTCTAGGTCCATCCACCTCACTACAAATAACTCAATTTCATTTCTTTTTATGGCTGAGTAATATTCCATTGTATATATGTGCCACATCTTCTTTATCCATTCACCTGTCGATGGACACTTAGGTTGCTTCCATGTCCTGGCTACTGTAAATAGTGCTGCAATGAGCCCTTAATGACAGTTCATGGTAACTCCAAGATGGCAACCAATGATGCTGGCTTTCTGGTTTTCACACCCTTTTGTACTCTCCTTCCACACCAAATGAGAGATGGCCTGTGTGACCAACAGAACTCAGTAGAAGCTACTGAGGTTAGGTCCTAAAAGGCATTGTGGGTGGCTCACTCTGAAAAAGCTAGCCACCGTGGCAAGAGGGCACTCAGGTTGCCCTGCAGAAAGTCCACGTGGAGAGGAACAGAGGCCTCCCATCAAGAGCCAGCATCGACTCATTAGTCACACGAATGAGCCAAACTGGAACCAAACCCTCCAGCCCCAGTTGAACCTTCGGATGATGGCAATCCTGGCTGACATCTGACTGCAACCTCATGAGGTATGCAAGCCAGAACTGCACAGGCACGCTGCTCCAGGACACCTGGCCCACATACCTTGTAAGACATAATAAATTATTCTTTAAGCCACTGAATTTTGGAGTAACTGGTTATCCAGTATTTAGCTAGTTAACACATAGGCCAATGTGCAGAGTTGGTGCTCAACTATCAATTACTAACATTGATATCTGTTGGGCTGCACCCCGCAGGCCTACAAGGCCTACACTTGCCCAGTTTCAAGACGGGAGAAAGAGCCCACAGTCAGCAACAGAGACATCAGTGGTTTAATAGATGGGGGGGGGATCTTACACGTCTGAAGCAAGGTCCTGGAGCAACACCCCACCACGTGTGGCAGACTGTGGGCAGGACATAGCAGCACTCTTCCCCGCCAAGGGGAAGGGGAGATTGCCAGTTATAAGGGAAACTGACATCAAGTTGGCTCATCGGTTACCAGGGAAACTAGCAGAGAGGCACGCCCCTCACTAACCCTTTGATAAGAACCATCACTAGCTGGAACCTGGGGCAAGTATGTAGGAAGGTCAGGCAGGTGAGTTGGGTGTAAGTGAAGCAGGCACTGGTTGAGCAAGGGATGGACAGAGAGCAAGAGAATAGCCATCTTGAGCGGCCTGACTATACGATATTCAATCCAATGTAAACAAAAGGTAACATCTAATCTAGTAAAAAAAAAAAGTGGGGTGAATCTACTACTACTGGATAATAATGGTGCCCTCATTTACAGACACAGACTAGCACGCTTTTACCATGTGCTGATAACCATGTTTTCTCTCTTCTGGTTACTGTGGGAAATTGCAATACTTATATTTTCTCTTGATATATTGATCTAAGCATACGTAGGTCCCTCTAACTCCTACTACCTCCTTAAAAAAATCCATATCCTTTGCACATTACTCGTCTTTATAATAACAAAGGGAAGAGCTTATGGCAATCCTCAGCTGGATTTAAAAGCAGAACTGAAATTTGGCAGCATCTTTAGTGACATAATAATGAAAATCATCAAATTGTTATTAACACTTGATAGAATGTGTTTAAGTAATAAACTGAAATGGATTCACTGCATACCTTGCTTAACGTGATATTCACTACAATCAAAAATTAATAGGCATGAAACCTACAATGTATTTATCCCTGAAAAGAGTAAGCATTATGGCCTCATAAGAACAACTGAATGATCTCAAAAGTTACCCCCTCAAACCTACAGCAATTAAAGATGAACCAATGAGGAAGAAATAGAAATAATTTAAAATTATATACACTGGGGCTTCCCTGGTGGCGCAGCGGTTGAGAGTCCGCCTGCCGATGCAGGGGACACGGGTTCGTGCCCCGGTCCGGGAAGATCCCACATGCCGTGGAGCGGGTAGGCCCGTGAGCCACGGCCGCTGAGCCTGCGCGTCCGGAGCCTGTGCTCCGCAACGGGAGAGGCCACAACAGTGAGAGGCCCGCGTACAGCAAAAAAAAAAAATTATATACACTGAAGAGAAACTCACAAATAATGGATTGTGTAAACTAGATCATGGATGACTGGTCATTTCCAAGGTCTTGCTTGCTAAACAGATAAAATATTACTTATAATATGAGGAATTATAGTCCTTCACTGTTGCACTACGCTGCTAATGACAAACTGTGTCATTTGGGATATTTCTAGAAGGCAAACTACGTATGTCTAGAAGTAAACTAGATCTGGATTTCAATGAGAAGTTCAAGAAAAAAAAAGCTAAGGTGATTGATGAGCTATTATTAATAATCTTTTCAAAAGTCTAATAGCGTGGACGATTATGCCTACAGCCAAGTGACAGAAAGTAAGTTAAACTTGTTTAGGCAACAATAATAGTAGCAACACATAGTAAGAGTTATTAAGCACTCACTGTAGTCGATTGGAAAAGTGGCCATAATTATCCACGGCTCTCCCTCCATTTAGACTCTGCAATGGGACTGAAGCTCTCCCCATGAAGGGGCGGAGTCCTACCTTCCCTGCTTCCTGGATCTAGGCTGGCTTCCTGACTTGCTTTGCTCAATAGAACACAGCAGAAGAGAGAATGTACCAGTTCTAGAGGCCCCGCGTGCTCCCATGCTTCCTCCCGGCGCTCTGTTCGGCCACCATGGGAAGAAGGGTGTGAGCAAGGCTGCTGGACCCTACTGGACCACTTGCAGACAAACGCAGCCACCCTGCAGACTGACCACAGATAACACGAGTGAGCAGAGCTGAGGGCAGAATCACCACCCAGCAGGACCCAGCCCCAACGGCCAACCCACAGAATTGTGAGCTCAATGAACAGGTGCTTTAAGTCATTAACTTCGGGGTAGTTTGTAAAGCACCAAGAATTAACCGATAAGCGCCAGGTTTAAGCATCTTACACACATTACTGAATGCCATCCTTGCTACATGCCATGCGGTAGGTAGTAGTATTATTCCCGCTTCAGAGGTGAGAACCTGAGGCACAGGACAACAAAGCGAATTCACTGCTTAATGTAACTGGAGCATCCCAAGGGGATGATCTTGCTGAATTCAGGTATGACTGCTCTAGAACTGTAGGCAGTTACCACCAGGGCTCTGCTTTCATTATTCTCCACTTTTCTGGCTCCACTTGTCCCTGCATGGATTTGTGCTCATACGGCTTCTCTCCGTGTGGACACGGGATGGCTCTCTGCAGCCCCAAGTTTACTTGATCCTCATGGCTCATAATGCAAAGAAAAAAAAGCTCAGACGAAGCCTAGGGAGCCTCTGATTGGCTCGACCTAATCATGTGCCCTATTCAGGGACCAGGGGGCGGGTGCAGCCTTGTGATTGACAGTCCCATCAGAGGCACCTGTGGGAATGGGCCATCAGTCCTGGGGTGGGCAGGGGACTCTACTGGGAAGACAGGGGCAGTATGTCCTCCACCAGGGCTCACAGATCCAGAGAGTGGATTTCAGGACTCCTTAGAGGTGAAGTGCCTTGGAGACCTCGGAACTGTAACACCAAGTCCGTCTGGAAGCTGGTGCTCCCTCTAGCGAGCAAAGCCAAGGACCCTGCTCTGCTGGTCCCCTGGCTGCTTTCTTTTTCTACATCTCACCAGGCCACCTCCCCAGAGCTCCTCCCCCTGAATAAGAAGAATATTCTCTGGGGCTTTTTAGTTGTTTTTTTTTTTTTTTTTTTTTGGCTTTTTAGTTTTATAGATTTACCGGATGTTTGATGAAAAGCATTTTCTCCACAGTTAAACCGGAGAGTGGATTATTTGCTTTACAAAAGGATTCTCAACTTTACAAAGGATTTCCCAGAATAGGACTCTAAATAACAAGCTCCCCTTAGTGCATTTACACCGTAATTCCGTTTGCGAGCTACTGCTTCTGAATACCTCAAATTCAGTTTTACTTGAAGTAAAACTGTTTTACTTCAGTTTCTAAGAGCCTTTCCAACTTAAAAATTACATGAGTCTATGGCACATATGGGGAAAAAAAAAAAAAAAAAAAGACCAGGATACTGGAACGGAGCGACATGGGTTCTACCTCTGGCACTGTCGTTGACTTACCAGCAGTGTGATAACTTTTATTAAGTCACTGAACCCCTCTGAGCCTCGGTGCCCTCACCTGTAAAAGGTGCATAAGAATGTCATCCACCTCAAAGGTTTGCTCTGAGGATTAAACGACTGAAGACATATGAAATGCGTAGCACATTGCTAGGAACATATTAAGGATTCTGCCTGCATCTACTGTGATGCGTTTCAATCCATTTGTCCTCTGCAGCAGAGGGATCCGCTCAAAATGGAAATTCTATCTTGTCAAACCATTCCACTCGAAATCTCAATGGTTTCCCACTGCTGTAATAACAGCCCAATTCCTGAGAATGTCCTACTAGGACCAAATGCCTGGCCTCCCCTCTGGCTGCCCAGTATTATTACTCACCATGCGCATTCCCATCTTCACACAAACCTCCTGCTATTTCCTATTTTCCCCAAATTACAAAAAAATTTTTTTTCTTCTCTTGATCCTGCTTCCCCTGTGAGCCTCAGCCCCGTTTCTCTGCTCTCCTTTGCAATAAACCTTCTTGAAAGCTTTGCCCATGTTCTCTGTCCTCAATTCCTCTCTCCCATTGCCTAATGGCATCTCCACTTGGGTATAAAATATAACCCTCATCTCAAGAACCCTCCTGGCTTCCTCCTTCCCCAGCCGGCTCCCCAGGGACTCTTTCTCGCATCAGGTAATGGCAACTCCAACCTTCTGATGGCTCAGGATGGAAATCTCACAGAAATGTCTGACTGTTCTCATCCACCCTCCAAATCCACCAGCTAATCCGGCTGCCTCGCCTCTGGAGTAAAACTGAAAGATAACTGTGCCTCACTGCCTGCGCCGCCTCCAAACGGCCCAGGCCATGACTCTTTCATTGAAATCACAGCAACCGTCTCCTACGACTTTGGCTTCTACCCTTGCCGTCTACCCCTTTATTTCCAGTATGGTAGTAAGAGAAATCCTTTCAAAACGCAGTTCAGATCATATCCTGACCCTGCTCAAAACTCTGCTCAAGTGAGCGGATGCCCACTCATGGAGAGCAGAAGCCAAAGCCCAACGAAGGCTCTAAGACCCTCCATGGTCTCCCCAGCAGACCTTTCTGGCCTTGTTTCCTGCGACTCTCCCCTTGTTCACTCTGCTTCAGCCACAATGGCCTCCTCTCTTTCCTGAACCTGTCACGCACACTCCCACCTTCCTTCGGAACTGGATCTTCCCTCTGCCCGAAACACAGTTCATCCAGGTACCTGCAGAGCTCACTCCCTCACCTTCAGGCCATCACTCCGCCATCACCTTCTTCACCTTGGTAACGAGGCCCGCCTTGATCGTTCTGTTCAAATGTGTGAGTTGCCCCCAACCTGGAGACACTGTTGATTCTCTTTGCTCTCCCCTCTTTCCCGTGTCACATGTCGCCTTCTAATGTACTATATAACTTAATGATTATGTTTATTCCTCATTGATGACTGCCACCCCCTCCCTGCTTTTCAAATATATAAGCTCTTCAAGGACTGGCATCTTTGTCAGTTTTGCTCGTGTATCCTAATCAACCAGAAAAATGCATGGCAGGTAATAGATGCCCATTAAGTAGTGAACTAAGTATACGGTCTTGCCAGGCTGGTCTTCTACCATCCTCTCACAACTTGAGGGCGTAGCTCCTATGTCACTTCCTCAGAGAAGCCTTCCCTGATCTCGCTAACCAACTTCCTCAATTATAGACCCAGTGTCTCTCTCCTTCGTAGAACTTGCAAGAGATTCCATTTTATATTTGCCCTGTGACTACCCAAGCTCTATCAAAACACAGAAAACTCTGCTTTTACTTACCATCTTATCACTAACACCCGAGAGTATCTGCATAGAGTAGGCATTCAATAAATAATTATTGCATAAATGAATATTAGATAGTGATTTATATTACTGTAAGGAGTTAACATTCTGTCACCTATCCATGGCCCCCGAGCACATACACAATTAGCATGATTAAAATCAACTCCTTTATTTGCCACTTGAATAACTGTTACTTGCCCCCAAATAGACCAGGGTTATCTGCGAGGCTCTCGGAGATACTCTGCTTTCTACATTATGGGACTAAAGGATTGTACCAAATGACCTACCTACCTTTTACTCGATGTTACCTCAGTATTATTTGTTCGCATCTGAAGCAGGCCCTTTGATTTTCATCTTAAAGACATGCAAACATTCTTATTTTATGTGACTGACACACTGAAATTTGCAGATGACACCCCCCCAAAATCTGTTTTTTAACCTTGCCAACAAGAAGTGTTTTGTTCCTAATCTACTTTATGAGAGATCAATCCAAGATAAAGCATTGTTAGAAAGATTAATATAATAAGTCCATTACGAAGATGATGGTGTATTTCTGATCTTCCAATAACTATGTAACTCCCATAATTCCATGCACATAGAATTATGACTAACTGATTCAGGGCTAACATCATCTATCCCAGCTTAGTTGGTTGCATCAGTTATTTAACACAGAAAAGCATTCGTATAATACCCTGCTTACTAAATCTAAATAGAGCTTCCTTCTTCATACACAACAGCCATTTTTGTCTGGGCCTTCAGAATGTTCAGAATGAAGAGACGTGGGTTAACTACTTATATATTCCTAGCTTTCTGCTCAGAACATTTACATAGCGTGTCCCTGTTGGGCTGTTCGAGATTGACTGTTGAGCTCTAAATAGACTGGGTCCAGCCGCAGGAATAGATCAGTACACAGTGTGACCTGATGGAATTTTCCTCTGACGAAGGGCTCCACCTCTCCTTCCCACCCCACTCTTAGCAGATACTATAACTCTTGTGTGTGTCTGAGGCCTTGGTAAATAAAGCAGCGGTAAAGGGAGAGGGCTAGACATCTTACCTTTGCCAGTGACTCTTGAGGGAAAAAGGAGACGCTTTTACAATTTTACTACCAAATATTTTAAGCATATAAAAATGTATGAAAAATAAGAAAACGAACACACTGGCACCCACCACCAAACTTCGTCAAATCTCACTATATTTCGCCTTATGCCAAATCCACTAGAAGTAGGAAGGAAACATGAGAATGTTGCTGAAGCGCCCTGAGGCCCATCTACACCACGCACGACCAGCCTTCCTTCTCAGGGCCCCATCTATACCACGCACGACCAGCCTTCCTTCTCAGGGCCCCATCTATACCACGCACGACCAGCCTTCCTTCTCAGGGCCCCATCTATACCACGCACGACCAGCCTTCCTTCTCAGGGCCCCATCTATACCACGCACGACCAGCCTTCCTTCTCAGGGCCCCATCTACACCACGCACGACCAGCCTTCCTTCTCAGAGGCATTTACGCTCTGGACCATGTGCTTTACATGGACAGAACGCTTTTATTCTTGTCACTCATAAACTCATGTTTTAGTTTTTAAAAAATTTCCATGGTGTTATATTCTGTGTCTCCTTCTGCAAGCTGTGCACACGTGCGCGTGCTCTCTCTCTCTCTCTCTCTCTCTCTCTCTCTCTCTCTCTCTCTGGCTCATGATTTCTGAGATGTATCCATGCTAAAACATGAACAAATAACATTCTATTTCATTCACTTTAAGCTGCTGAATTGCAATACAGCCTTTAAATCCACAGTTGATATACTCATTCTTATGGTCGTGGGTGTTTACGATGTTTCCTTTTTCCTGGTGGGGCAGGGGTGCTGGTGGCAGGAGTGAGGGGAGGGTAAAGAGCTGCTTTTTCCTCCTGGCGATTCAACTCTGTCCCCTGCACGAGGCTCTGGTTAACTTTACGTCAACCTGGCTGAACCATGATGCCTAGATATTTGGTCTAACATTGTTCTGGATGTTTCTGTGAGGGTGCTTTATGGATGAGATGCTTATTTAAATTGGTGGAATGTGAGTAAATCAGACTGCCCTTCATAATGTGAGTGGGCCTCATTCAATCAGTTGAAGGCCTTAAAGGAAAAAAGACTCAGGTCTCCTGAGAAAGAAGGAATTCTGTCAGCTGACCACCTTTGGACACGGAATGCAAGTCTTTTCTGATTCTGCAGACAGCCAGCCTATGCTATAGATGTCTGGCTTACCAATCCTCCACAAACCCATGAGTCAATTCCTTAAAATAAATCTCTCTCCTATATATGTACACTCTCACGTGTGTGCGCGCACACACATGCACGCACACACACACACACACACACTGTTGTTTCTGTTTCCCTGGAAAACCCTGACTAATACAATGTCAAAATACAACTTGCATTGGTTTTCATTTGTGGCCCTTTGGTCTTTGGAGATAAAGAAACTTACCGCAAAAGGCAAGAGTTTCAAACAGGCAGGGAGCAAAAATGAAGGAGACGTGTTGCTTAGAGTAGTCTTTTCTAATTCACCAAAACTGGTACTTTCTACCCTGAGCCATGCCATATCTTCTTCAGCTACTGTCTGTACTTTATCAGAAGCTTTGAGGTTGATCTCTCTACCCTCAATACACACTCAACTGATGTCTGTTGAATCATTAGGTGGAGAAGTGAGTGGTAATTTCCGAGAGCCAAACACAAACCCCGTTAAACAACAAATCCATCAATAGAAGCATATCTTTGGGGGATAATCATATATGTAACACTGTGCTGAGAACTCACAGGTAATGGAGGTTTACAGAAAGTTGGAAAAATAATTGCAACGCTGGCATTTAAGGTCAAAAGAAATAAATGCAATCAGAAAATGCTGGATCCAAAGGAGCAATGATGAAAACAGATATAAAATCTGTCATAAGAAAGTAATGATGAAAAGTAAATACGATGGGAGTAAGTATGAGAAGAATGGGAGGTAGCCCGATAGAATATGAAGAATGCTGGATTGGAGAACTCGAAGTCTGCATTCAAATCATAATACCATCCCTCACTCTCCCATATAACCCTTGGCCAGGCAATTAGCTCTCCATCCTCGGGTGATTCTTGCACAGAATGGCTTTATACCATCCCTCATTGTGTTCCCCCTCTTGATTACCCATGTATTATCTAGTGATAGGTTAGTTATTATACTAACATCAGGTACTAGTTGGTTGATTTTTCTCCTTACCCACTATTCCCCCCAAAACAAAAGCTTGTCAGTAATGCAGACATCATAGCATTCAATACTCAAGGATGCCATCTTAAAAGGAATTATCGATCTCTGTCAACATCCAGTGACATGACCAAATGTAGGGTGAACCACCAAATCACCTCCTGCATGATTTCACATTTCACATCCTGTTCTGGAAACTCTGAAATCCTGTGACACATCAGATAATCGGAACATGGGTCAAGTAAGTGCCAACGGGTTGCTCAAATCACCAATCCCGTAACAAGATGGGCAGTCAGATGAAATTATCAAAAGCACAGATGGCACTCAATTGCGTTTATCGCAGGAGAAGTGCTTCTCAAAACACAGAGGTTGGGTTCTCCTTTATGCTGCCCCCTTGGTGGAAGTGTTTCATGTTTAATCAACCTCACTCGGCCCACATGCCTGAGAAATGCAATTCCCTTTTCAATAGGGAAACTTGGCCCCTGACTGATTTCCATTATATTTATACATACTTACCCTTGCTGAGCACGCATCAGCTGGGTCTCTGCAACGACAAGTGATGGATGAGGCTCTCCAGGGTGGAAAGGAGATGGATTCCTATAGGACAAGCTTCTTCTCTCATCTATCTGCTCGGAAGGTATGCCATCTCACAGCTGGCGGTCACAGAAACAGAGATCCTGAGACACAACAAAATGCTTTCAGAAAGAGAACTGCAAAATGTGAAGTACAGTAAAAGGGGTCAGAGTATTGCATTATAGTCCCAGCTCTGCCACTAGCTCAAGAGGCAACCTTGGGTAAATCACATTAACACTTTGGTAAAATGGGATTCTTTCTCTCTCACCTATCACAGGGAACAAGCAAATGGTGAAAATGATATTAGGAATGCAGCTTTTTTGATAAATATTATCATACACGGTCCTTGAGGGATAAAAACTCAAGATGCTCCCTGGGGCGCCCCCAGTGGGCCCACAGTAGTAGAGCTTTTTTTTTTTTTTTTTTTTTTTTTT